>NW_006408678.1:7866997-7872269 GCF_000296735.1 Chrysochloris asiatica | reverse complement strand
TCCTTGGAGGTCAAAATGGCCAAACTTCATCTCTCATATTTCGGACATATTGTCAGGAGGGATCAGTCACTGGAGAAGGATATCATGTTTGGTAAGGTGGAGGGTCAGAGAAAAAGAGGAAGATCCCCATTGAGATGGATTGGCCAAGTGGCAGCATCGTTGGACTCAAGCGTGGCAACAATAGTGAGGTTGGCCCAGGATCGGGCAGTGTTTCGTTCTGCTGTGTATAAGGTCACTATGAGTTCGTACAGACTCGATGGTACCTAACAACAACAAACAGAGAACCAGATGGTCAAACAGTGATGTAGTTTGCAGAACATCCCAAAACAGAGTATATGAGACAATCACTTAATAACCGGATTATTTGTCTCTTGGAAACAGACAAATCGTTTCAACTAGTTTTCAAATAGTTTCAAAAACTAGTTTCAACTCTTCCCACTGTCACCACCAACTTCAGAATCAGTGTTCAACCCTTAACTTCTGAGCATTTCTGACTTTCTATTCCCACTCCAAAGATGCCTGGTTCTCTGCCTCCATCCTAAAATTTATGAATCATTAAGAGTCTGCCTCCTGCTCTGGTCTGTTGTTGTTAAGTGGAGTCGATTCTGACTCATTGCTACCCTGTATAGGGTTTCTGAGGAGCGGCTGGTGAATTTGAGCTGCCAACCTTGTAGTTCAAACCAACATTACAGTCGAGTGGTTGGTTATTCTACCCATTTCTAGGCTTTATTTTAAAAATCCAATCCTACTCTAAAAATCTGAAAAGTGATATGCTATTTCTCACAGAACATCAGTGACCACCTGCTCAGCCTTTTTGTATTCATCCCTTCAGAGCAGTTTTGTTACATTCTGCCACTGTCCAAAGGCTTCTGTCTCCAGCACTTTACTCTCCCTGCCAACAGAGCCTTCTGAGAATTGGGGTCCAGGTGTACAACATCAGTTCCAACTGTTTTTCCATGGGGAACATCCTTCGTGGATTTTGAGAATGAAATTTTCATTACATCTACAATAAGAAACTTACAGACATCTCCTTGAAATTACAGGAAAAGATATGTTAAAAGTATGATGTGACTGAAGAAAAGATAGCAAATAGAAGTGAATTTATAGTATCCATGTAAGGTTGGCCCAGGACCAGGTAGTGTTTCGTTCTGCTGTGCATAGGGTCGCTATGAGTCAGTACCGACTCGATGGCAGCTAACAACAGCAGCATATAAGCACTTTGGTTGGAAATTAGGAGAAGCTGGGCTCAGGCATTGCTGACCAAACACCACTTGTAATCTCAGCATAATATAGTGTTATCTAGTATTTTGCCCTGTTGGCAAAATGGTTAGCACTCAACTGCTAATCAAAAGGTTGAAATTTCAAACCCACCAGCTGCTAAACGTTTGCAAGAGAAATATGTGGCTGGCTGCTTCCATAAAGAGTACTTGTGAAGCAGTTCAAGGAGCCCTGGTGGCGCTGTTGTTGTTGTTAAGTGCCATTGAGTCAGTTCTGACCCATAGCAACCCTGTATAGGATTTCTAAGGAGTAGCTGGTGAGCTAGAACCACCAACCTTGCAGTTCAAACAGCTTTGCAATCTGGCACATTAAGTCACAACGCCACACCAGGATTCCTAGTAGCATGTTGTTGTTGTTAAGTGCCATCAAGTTGGTTCCAACCCATAACAACCCTGTATAGGGTTTTTAAGGAGCAGCTGGTGAGCTTGAACCACCGATCTTGCAGTTCAAACGGCTTTGCAGTCTGGTGCATTAACCTACAGCACCACGCCAGGACTCCACTAGTGGCCTAGTGAGTTACATATTGGGCTGCTAATCCTTCTGCTCCCGAGAAGATTTACAGTCTTCAAAACCCTATACAGGGTCACAATGAGTCCTAACCGACTCCACAACAATAACAATGGAGCAGTTAGTTCTACTCTACCCAAGAGGGTGGCATAGGAGTGGGATTTCTCTCAAGAGAACTGTGTTTTTGTTTGTTTGCTTTTTAAATTATGTGTAATCAGTACTATGTACAAATGGGAAAAACAAAACAAGACAAATCAGAAGGCCTAAGCTAGAACCTCTTTATCTAAATAATGTGAGTGGAAAACTGTTACCTGAATCTCATTTTATACACATTTTTCAGTTCTCTACATAATAACAACAACAACGTATCATCCTTTCATCAGATACATTTTTTTTTGGGGGGTGGGGTCAGAGTACAGTTTGCTCCAGTGTTTGATGTGAAGGCAGGCTATCTTATAATTGAAACCAAAAGGGAAGTGATGCAAGGGAACACAGAGTAGACTAGTGTTCAACAGTTTCTTAGAGTTTACACTAAATGTTTAGTATGCTGTTTCCCTCAACTTTGCTTCAGCCACACTGTGTGCATGTGTGTGTTGAGAGAGAAGAAGGAGAGAGCCGTGAGTGGTCTGATTTTACCATTGGTGGTGGTGGTGGTGGTGGTGGTGGTGGCTATGTGCCGTGGAGTTGGTTCCGACTCATAGCGACCCTGTACAGGGTTTCTGAGGCTATAAATCTTTACGGGAGCAGACAACCTCCTCTTTCTCCCGCGGAACCGCAGGTAGTTTCGAACTGCTGACCTTGTGGTTCACAGCCCAATTCGTAACCACTACCAGTAGCACTTTTATTGAATCCATCAAGTCATGATCACAACAAGTTATCATCCTATTGCTTATTCTAAAGAGAGAAACAGAAATATGGAAAACCAGGTGAATACAGTCAGGGAATTAAGTTAATAAATACTGTCAGGGAATTGTGTTAAGAAGTTACATACTAGATGTGCTGGTCCTCATTAAGACATACAAAAATATAATTACATAAAATGCTAATAACATATTAGCTTTTTTAATTCAAGCATTAAACCTCTTACCAATTAAATATGAATCATTCATTCTAACATTAAAAGAGAAAATTTGTGTGGGGACTATGTTCTGGAATTCTTATTTAAATAAAAATAACACTGTACTACAATCTAGCTAAGTTGGTTTTGCTATAATCACTCCAATTCTTTTCATTGATTTATAAACCATATGCAGAAAATAATGCCTTCCATTTGGTTGGGAGTAAAATTGGAGGCAGAACAAAGAATTGAAAAACACTGCAAAAATATTCAAAGGAATTGGCTCATTTGTGTGAATGGGCCAGCATATGGCAAATATGTTTCAACACAGACAAATTTTACACCAATTTTTGTAGGCAAAAAAAACAACTCATTCTTAAACCAAGAGCTGTACAAAATCACCTTAAACTATTTAGGATAAAATATTTATAGAAATAAGGGGAAAAGTGATCACAGTGATCTAAGTACTAGAAAAAAATGTAAACTTATGTCTAAAGCATTTTTTGCTTAAATTAGCAAATTAATTCACAATAATAGGTATGGTGTTTTATGTATTGTGACACCATACAGCCTGAAGCTAGGTTTCTCAAAGTTCCCTTCCCTTTAGAGTTCCGTGTTAGGGTTGATCAGAAAAGCAATTTGCATGACATATGGAGGGCATAGGAGAAGTTGTGGCTATTACACATTGAAGACAGATTTAGGATAGCCAGACACTATTGCAGCTCAGGAGTCCTGGTGTGGTGCTATGGTTAATGCACTGGACTCCAAAATTGGTTTGAACCTCAAGGTTGGCAGTTCAAGCTCACCAACCACTCCTAGGAAACAGGGTGAATACAGGGTGGCTATGGGTTGGAACCAACTTGATGGCACTTAACAACAACAACAACATTGCAGCTCAAGCCTTTTGTCGCTGATCAGCTGTCTTACTTTGCTGACATATGGCAGCATCTCTTACATCAGATTCCATGGGAGCTGGGCCACAGTGAAGGGTGCCAACTCCTTATATGACAGGCTCATCAGCATTGAAGCCAATGAAAGACAGATGCAAGTTCCAGTTTATTTTCTTGGATTCCAGTTTATCCTTATAGGTTCCATTTGTCCACATGGCTTCCATAGTTTATCCTTACCCTCACGTGCTATACACTCAGATTTTTTTCTCTATTTCTGACCCCACTAACCTACAATGCCTTCAGGCAACAGCCTTCCATAAACTTCCTCACCAGCTCCTACAATTGTCTAAAATAAATTCCTATATTAAAAAAATCTATTATCCCATATAAGAAGAGTGGAGAGCAAGACCCTACGCAGAGAAGCAGCGACACCAGAGACAGAGGCAGAGACAATGACGTGGAGAGATGGAGCGGCTAGGGACTCTAGACCCAGAAAGAGAGAGGGGCTGTGTGCTGACGACTGGGGGGCAGACTTGCAGGGTATACCCTTTGGTAGGTTGATGATGCATGGAGGGGATTGTAACCATGGCAATGAAACGATATACGGATAGGATGAATGTAAAGCTAATGTTCTCCCATGTAAACTATCACATAATTCACAAGAAAACATTTTTAAAAAAATCTATTATCCCATATAATGTTTCTGCTCCTCTGATCAAACCCAAATACAGAAATTAGTATTTTCTGTTGGAAGTGGAACAGTGGACTCTAGGAACTAGAACTTAAAAAGGATAATTTCCCTGAATTGATTTATCTGGAGTTAACGGTCTGATTTCATTAGATCTAAAGACATTAATTTTTGCATCCTGTCTCATAACTCTGGGCTCTGTTGATCTAGCTAGATGTCTTAGTTCCTTTTATATGTTGAACTGTGTCCCCTGAAAAGAAAGGTTGAATTCTCAAACCTGGAACCTGGACATGTTACCTTATTTGGAATAAGCTTGTTGCAGATGTCACTGGTTAAGATGTAGGTCACAGTTCTAGAGGCTGGAAGTCCACAATCAGAGTGTTGTCCCTATGGATTCTTTCAAATGGCTCTGAGAAATAAACAGTTTCAAGTCTTTCTCCAGGAGCACGGTGGCTCTGAAGGATAAGCACTGGGTTGCAAACCACAGGTCGGTGGTTCGAGTCCACCAGCACTCCATGGGAGAAAGATGAGGATTTCTGCTCCTGGAAAGAATTACTGCCTTAGAAACCCTATTAGAAGTCCTGGTGTGGCACTGCAGGGTCTGTGTGTCAGGGGAGACACAACAGCAACTGTTTTTTTTTAACTGATAGCATATTCAGAGTCCTGGTGTGGCGCTGTGGGCTAATGCGCCAGACTGCAAAGCCGTTTGAACTGCAAGGTTCGTGGTTCAAGCTCACCAGCTGCTCCTTGGAAACCCTATGTAGTTGTTGTTGTCAGGTGCCGAGTCGGAACCGACTCATAGAAACCCCATGCACAGCAGAACAAAATAATGTCCGATCCTGGGCCAACCTC
>NW_006408678.1:7861485-7863713 GCF_000296735.1 Chrysochloris asiatica | reverse complement strand
TTTAATACATTTTGTGGAGGGAGGGACACAAATCAATCCATAAAGACATAAAGTGCCAAAAAAAGTTTATAGAACTTATTCACATAATCACTGATTTAACATATAGTATTTAAACAGGTGCTCAGGTGACAGTAGGAGAAAGATGAAGCAGTTTTTTTTTTTGCTTCCATAAAGTTATACAGCCTTGGAAACCCTGGGCTATTCTGTCCTATAGGGTGAAGAAGGGGTTCTCATGGCACAGTGGATTGTGTTGGGCTGCTAACCCCAAGGTCAGTGGTTCAAACCCACCAGCTGCTCCATGGAAGAAGAAAGAGGCTATCTGCTCACACAAAGATTTACAATCTTGGCACACCTATGGAGCAGATGTGGTGCCGTAGGAGAAGCAACCAACTACAAGGTTGGCGGTTCAAACTCACCAGCCACTCCTCAGAAACCCCTATACAAGGTCACTATGAGTGGGAGCAGACTCATGGGCACTTAACAACAACAACAACACTGTCCTTTAAAGTCATTATGAGTCAGAAACAAATTGACAGATATGGGTGGTTTTTTGTTTCCACTCAAACTGCTCCCAAGATGGTAAATGTCACATGGTGTTTTAAGCTGACACAACACTTGAGCTCACTATACTAACAACAGGGAAAACAATCCTATATTATTGGGTCCATGCAGTTCAAACCCATGTTGTTCATGTACATTTTGACTGCATGTGATGTGGGCATCCTTAACCGCTGCATCTTTCAATAGTCAACTACAGGGAAACATGTGAGAGTTGAAACTACCTTGTTTTCCCAGGTCTTGCAAGTTTTCCGTGTGAACAGTGTATGTGTAAGAAAAGTCTTAACACTTTTCCTATCTCTCATTTTAGTGGGGAAATATTTTGCATTTTCCTTCTCTGATTAGTTTCCTTCTTACATAGATCCCAATTTTTCAGGTTTTACTGTATGTACAATTGTATACATACAACTGAAGCATCCTGAGATCGTGGCTGGTGGGTCTGGCTATCAGTCCGGTTGGTGCATCACTTTCCTGATCAGTGCAGCCCAGAGTGAAACGTCCACCAGAGCCCCGGACCAGCGCAGCCAGCTCTGCCAGAGCCCACCACAGAAACAGACTTGCCTCCACTAGGGCTAACCAGGAGTGAAAGATTGCCTGGTTGCTTGAGAGGGCAGAGCAAGAAAGAGGCACTTCTGGGATTACCTGGGGGTTACAATGTCTCCTGGAGCCTGGCTGTTCATTCACTCTGGAAACCACTAGAGGAAAATAATGAACAGAAGGAAAACTGCTTTCTCTTTAAAAAGTGGGGCGCATATGCAGCCAGACACTGCCCAAACAGACGTTAAATGATGTATGTCTGTAGTTAACATTTACTGGAATGCCACTATGAGGTTCTTTGATTTCCTTTAGTCATCACAATTGTTCATTAGTACAGCTTTGTTGTGAGCTTTCCAAACGATCTTTTACTTTGTGGTGGTACTGGTGGTGTTCACACTAAATGGCTAGACTTTTTGTTACAATGGTGAATGAGAATGGTACCTTGTTCCTAATCCTAAGGCAAATGCTTCTAACTTTTCCCCAATACACCCACTTAGCAACATGGCTGTGTTCCAAAGACCAGGTCATTGTACAAAATCTGCATTCTGCAAACTTCGGCTGCCAAATTCTCCTCAGGCTCCAGGAAGCTCTTTGGAGGCCAACCCTGTGGGACTGCTTCTTCCTTGTTAGATGCCATCCTCAGCTCTTCAGTTCCGCAGACGCGACTCCATACTCAGGGCAGGTGGGTGCACTTGTACCATTTCAAACCACAAACAGAGCTGGTTGGATCAGGATTTGCAGCCAGAAGGGGACCTATCTTACCCTGACGCATGTGGAATTCTAACTCTTCACAGAAACACCCACTCATTGGCCTCAGCAGCCCCAAGCAAGCAAAAGGCAGATCTCCAGGTCTATGTAGAAGTGACCGTCTGTGACTTTTTGCTACCTCCTCCAAAACTTGCTGGCATAAACTTAACAACAACATATTCAAAGACACTATTTCCTGGTGTGGCACTCTGAGTTAATATGCTGGACTACAAGGTCGGCTTGAACCACAAGGTCAAGCTAATGCATCAGACTGCAAAGTCATTTGAACTGCAAGGTCAGTGGTTCAAGCTCACCAGCTGTTCTTCAGAAACTGTATACAGGGTCACTATAGATCAGAACCAACTCAACAGCACTTAACAACAACA
>NW_006408678.1:7847034-7860840 GCF_000296735.1 Chrysochloris asiatica | reverse complement strand
AACAACAACAACACTTAGATAGTGGGACAGCATTAGCCTACAGGACCAATCAAGATTCTGCAAAACCATGGAGCACTCAGACTGCTTAATGTCACCCAGGCTTTCTTTTCTTTCCTTTTCTTTTAAATTTATTTTCATCCAAGACAGGGTAGAGAGGGGGATAAGAGGGATCAGAGTTTTGGGGCTCAGGATGGGGGCACTCTCACTGAAAATACATAGGTCCCTGTTATTGTTAAAGAACAAAAATGTCAGTTTGAGTACTAAGGTGCACCTGATTTAATCCATGGTATTTCAATGTATGATAAGGAAGAATTTAGAAGAATAAATGCATTTAAATTATGGTATTGGCAAAGAATATTGGACATTTCATGGACTGCCAGAGAAACAAACCAGTGTTGGAAGAAGGAGAGCCAGAATGCTCACTAGAAGTGAGGATGGTGAGACTTTGCCTCTTGTATGTTGGACATGTTGTCAGGAGGGACCAGTCTTTAGAGAAGGACATCGTTGTGTGGAAAAATGAAAGGTCAACAAAAAAGTAGATTAACCCCCAGCCACGTAGATTAACACTGTGGTAACAACAATGAACTCAAACATAACTATCATGAGGAAGGCCCAGAGCCAGGAAGAGTTGCATTCTTGTCCATAGGGTAGCTATGAGTCAGAAATGGCCCGATCACACCTAACAACATCAGGTTAAGTATATTCTCTTCTATTTCGTATCAACTAATATTTTTATCTGCTTCTAATCATTAATGGATATTATATTCTATCCATTAAATACATTTGAGGTCTTGCCTTATTTTTCCTTTTTAAACTGCTAATGCGATAAAATATATTAATTTTTCAAATATTAATTTAAAAATTCATCCCAGATATAATACCAACTTGGTATGATGTAAATCTTCTATTACACATTAATACAGTTAGTTAATGGATCACTTAAGGTTTTAACATCTGTGTTTATAAATGAGATTTGCTTGTAATTTTCATTTCTTTTACTGTCCTGATTTGCTTGTATAAAGAGTTGGGAGTATAAATTATTTTCCAAGTCATTGGAAGAGTTTGTGTAAGATTGGAAAGAAAATATTTGATGAAAAAAGTTTTTAAATGGCAAGATTTAATATTTCTAATGAGTATTAGGGGTGGTTGTATGCAGTGGAGTCGGTTCCGACTCATAGCGACCCTGTACAGGGTTTCCGAGGCTGTAAACCTTTACGGGAGCAGAAAGCCTCATCTTTCTCCCGCAGAACAGCTGGTAGTTTCGAACTGCTGACCTTGAGGTTAGCAACCTGACTCATAACCACTACACTATCAGAGTATAAGGCAATTTATTTTTCTTTTGAGGTGGTTTTTCAATAGGCTTTATTTATTTATTTAGACTTTATTTTTAGAACACTTTTATGTATCCAGAAAACTTGAGAAGTTTACACAGAAAGTTCCCATATATCCCTTTTACACAGTTTTCCCTAAATATGACATAACTATGGGGCCCTGGTATGGTGCTGTAGAATAAGTAGTGAACTGCTAACCACAAGAATGGTGGTTCAAACCCACCAGGTGCTCCTTGGAAACCCTATACAGGGTCACTATATGTAGGAACCAACTTGACATCGCTTTACAACAACAACAACAACATGGGGTCCTGGCACTGTCAGTGAATTGGTTTGGTTTGGTTTGGTTTGGTCCAGTTAAATTCAATGGCTGAAACTCACCAGCTGCTCCTCATCGTCATTTTTGTTGTTAAGTGTTGTCATGTATATTTGTCTATTTTGCCCCAGATTTTTCCATCATTTTTGTATCAGTTTGAATGAATATATATTCATTTTATATTTTGGAGGATTCATTGTGTTGCTCAAATTATTCCAGCTTTGACTATTGGGAGGCGTTCTGTCATTTGGAGTCTGTGTCCCTCTGACATGTTACTGTGGTTCTCAGTTGCCATCAAATCTATTCCAATTCCTAGTGATCTTCCGTATGCAGAGTAGAACTACTTCATAGTGTTTTCAGGTTGTGACTTTTCATAAACAGAGCATCCAGTCTGTCGTCCAAGGTACCTTTGGGTGGGTTTGAACCACCAACATTTTGGCTAGTAGTTGAATCCTTAATAGTATTTGCTAGAGATTCCCCCTTTGATAAAGTTCCATCAATGTGCGGTTTGGGGTGTTTCTTAGCATTTGCTTACTTTTTGGCAATACGATATGCTCTGGGCTAATCATGTATATTTTCTACCCCTACAGGGTTGCTATGAGTTGGACCAACTTACTGGCACTTAATGCCAACAACAATCCTAGAATCAAAGATCCTTGGCCATGCAGTGGGTTGAGTGTTGGGCTGCTAATCACTAGGTTGGCAACTAATCCCACAAGGCACTCTGAAGGAGAAAGATGGGGCTGATATCTCCCATAAAGATTTCTAGTCTCTGACACCCTATGAGTTGCTATGAGTTGAAATCAGCTCAATGGCAGTGAATTGGTTTGGTTTGGTTTGGTTTGGTCCAGTTAAATTCAAGACAGCAAGGTCAGCTCAGAAGGTTATGACAAATGTTTTTTGAGATTCCAAAGGATCATCTTGACAGATTTTCTCAATGAGCACAGGACAATCATGAGGCTTATTATTGAAGAATTTTAAGAAAATGGAAAATTGTTTTGGTGAGAAAAAGACCAGGAAATTTGCACCGAGGAATTATTTTCCATCATGACAATGCACCTGCTCATTCTTCAAGGGTATTTCATTGGGAAACCTTACCCCATCTACCCTACAGCCATGATGTTGCCCTCTCAGAAGCCTTTTTGTTCCCCACATTCATAGAACCGTGAAAAGGAACACAACTTGAGTTCCTTGAGAATGCCAAAACTGCCATTTTGAGATGGTGTAAACTGAAGAGCACAGAATTCTTCAGGGAGGCAGGGATGGGGGGTGGGGGGAGGAGTACAGAGATGGAAACACTGCCTTGCCTTCAGAAGTGTACAAAGTATGAATCTAGGAAAATTGGAAGTTGTCAAAAATGAAATGGAATGCATAAAAATCAACATCCAGTCATTTCCGAAGAAATTTAGGCAAGCATCTTTTCCTTCCACTAGCTTGAGTAAAGTTGTTTCGTACATTTGTGGAAAATGAGATTCTCTTGTACAGGTGAATTCAATTCTGAGGTGCTCAGACATCTTAAATGATCTTTTAAATTTTGCATACTAAAAGTTTCACTCTTTATGCTATGAAGTTCCATGGGTTTTGACAAATGTATAATGTCATCTATTGACCATTACAGTACCATAAAGAACAGTTTCACCACCCTAAAAACCCCCTGCACTTGAGCTCTTCCGCTTCCTCCTTCTGAACCCCTGGAATCATTTTACCGTCTCAATCATTTTGCCTTTTCCAGAATGTCATATAACTGAAATCAGACATTACTGAGACTTTGCACACTGGCTTCTTTCACTTAACAACATACATGTAAGGTTTATCCATGTTTTTTAGTCCACTTCTTTTTATTGTTGAGCAATATTCCATTGTGTGGATGTATCTCACTTTGTTTAATCCATTCGCTTATTGAAGAACAAAAATATCTTGGTTACTTCCACTTTGGGACAGTCACGAATACAGCTACTATCCACATTCACACACAGGATTTTGTGTGCACATATATATTCAAATCAGTGGGGTAAACACCTAGTAGTGGGGTTGCTAGATTGTAAAATAGTGCTTTGTTTAGTTTTGCAAGAAACTGCCACATAGTTTGTCAAAGTGGCTATATTGTTTTTGAATTCCCACTCTCAATGAAAAAGTTGGTCCACATCCTCAGCATTTAGTATCATCAGTGTCTGCATTTTAGCCGTTCCAAGAGATGTGTAGTGGCATTTCTTTGTTGTTTTAATTTGCAGTGACAGATGATGGTCACATCTTTTCACACAATTATTTGCCATCTGTATATCTCTTTGGTATATCTTTATAATCTTTTGCCAATTTTAAAATTTGGTTGTTTGTTTTCTTATTATTGAAATTATTATCCTTTTAATGTTCAATGTAAACTTGTGAAGAATATCTATTCTGCTGTGGTTGGATACTGTATTCTATAAATCCAGTAGATCAAGTTGATTGATAATGTTGTTGAAGCCAACTATAACCTTACAGATTTTCTGCATGCTTCATCTGTCAATTAGTGAAAAGGGGGTATTCGAATCTGTAACTATAATAATAGATTTGCATATTCCTTTTTTGTTGGAGCCTTGGTGTGGCGCTGTAGGATAATGCGCTGGACCACAAGGTCAGAATCACAAGGTTGGTGGTTCAAACCTACCAGCTGCTCCTCGAAAACCCTATACAGGGTCACTATGGAACCAACTCGACTGCACTTAACAACAACCATAGCAACATATTCCTTTTTATACTTGTATGAGTTTTTTTTCTTTTCTATTGTTGTTGAGAACACATACAGCAACAATTTCTACATGTACAATTCAGATACATTGATGCCATTCTTCAAGTTGTACAATCATTTTCACCCTCCTTCTCTGACTCGCTCCTCCCCCATTAGGTTTCATCTTCTAAGTTGCTGTTGTCAATTTGATACCATATCGATAGTTTTTAGAAGACCATGATGCTCATGGCAGACATTCTTTACCACTTAGGCTATTGTTTCGTTTAAAGAAGACTTCGGGGCATATTTTTAGATTACGGATAAATGTTCAAACATTATCTGAGCAGAAACTCAGGGGTTCACCCAGCCTCCATAGCTCCATAAAGTCTGGATTCCATGATAATTTGAAATTGTTCTGTATTGTTCCCCTTCTGATCAGCATTTTATAGAATCTTTGATCAAAATGTTTAGTAATGGGAGCTGGGCACCATCTATTGCTTGTGGTCTCATGACAAAGCAAGCAATTGTTCATGGAGGCAATTAACCACTTATTCCATTTCCTCCTCTTATTCCTGACTCAGGGAGCTTAGTGACACAGCACCTAAGTGCTGAGCTGCTAACCGAAAGGTTGGCAGTTCAAACCCACCAGGCACTCCACAACTTCCATAAAGACTGCAACCTTGTTAGGCCTATGGGGAAGTCTGACTGTGTCTTATAGGAGCACAAGGAGTCAGAATTGATTTTACAGCAATGGATTTATTCCTGACTCTCCTTCCTCTGTGGTTTCAGGTGAATAAAGACCAATTGACCCTTAGATGGCCACTTGAAAGCTTTTAATACCCCAGGCACAGCACAATGAACTAGGAGGTAGAACAGAAGTGAACTGGAGTGTGTCCTGCAACACCTTTAATCTTATAACAGATAAAAAGAGAGAGAAGCAAGCAAAGTGAGAGGGACCTACTGGTACCAAGAAAGAAGTATGTGAGTGGAATGTATCCTTTGAACCTGGGAAACTTCTAGAACCACAGGAAAATTGGTGCCAAAACACATAGAGATCTCCAAGGAATGCCAGGCCTACAGATAGTGAAAGGAGACAAGGAAGGATTTTCCTCCTAAATTATGAGCCCACAGAGAGAAACAGCCTTCTCTTAGAACTGGTGCCCTGAATTCGGACTTCTAGCTTCCCTAACCTTGAGAAAATGCATTTTGTTTCTTAAAGCCATTTCCTTGTATTTCTTTTCCAGCACCATTAGATAGTGTAGTGGTTACGAATCAGACTGTGAACCTCAGGGTCAGCAGTTCGAAACCACCAGTTGTTCCACGGGAGAAAGATGAGGCTTTCTGCTCCCGTAAAGATTTACAGCCTCGGAAACCCTGTACATGGTTACTATGAGTCGGAACCGACTCCACGGCACACAACAACAACAACAACAACAACCACAACCATTAGATAACTACCAAAAAAGTCGAGCCTACATTTGCCAGTTCTACTTTTCACATATATACAACTTATTGATACCAATTACATTAATCAGCTGTATAACGCTTACCCTTAATTAATGTGGGTTTTTCTATCACCATAAACCAAAACTCAGTGCTCCATAAGCAATAACCCTCCTTTCCTCCTCCTTCCACCCCTGGTAACTACTAACTAACTTTGTCTCTGTACATTTGTCGGTTATTGTCTTTTTATATAGTGGTGGTGTGCTGTGGAGTCTGTTCCAACTCATAGTGATGCTGCATAGAATTTCTGAGGTTATAAATCTTGATGGCAGCAGAAAGACTTATCTTTCTTCCACAGAACAGCTGGTAGTTTTGAAACTGCTGACCTTGAGGTTAGCAGCCCAATTTGTAACCACTACACTGCCAGAGCTCCTTGTCTTTTTATATAAGTGAGGTCATATAATATTTTGTGATTGACTTACTTCACTCTGCATACTGGAGCCCTGGTGATGTAGTTAGTAGGTTACCTGCTGGGCTACTAACTGCAAGGTCAGCAATTCAAATTCACCAGCTGCTTGGTGGGAGGGAGATGAGACTTTCTACTCCCATAAAAATTTACAGCCTCAGAAGCCCTCTACTGGATTGCTATGTGTAGGAACCAACTTAACAGCATAGAATAATAATGTCTTCAAGCTCCAGCCCTGTTGTAGCGTTTAACAAGACTTCATTTCTCTTTCTGGATGAGTATGCTCCATTGTATGTATGTACCACATTTTGTTTGTCAAATCATTCATTGATAGGTATTTAGGTTGTTCCACTTTTGGTTACTGTAAATGCTGCTGCAAAACACATTGTTATATATTGCAGTTCTGTCTGGTTTTGCCTACAATAATTTGGCACTCTGATTTTTGGTGCATACATGTTAAGGACTGTTAATCTTCTTAGATATAATGTTACTATGTCATTCGTCTCTTTACCCTTGATAATTTTCGTTGTTTTGAGGTTTTCTATGTCTGAAATCATTATAGATAATACCAATTCTTTTTTTAATGTTATCATGGTATACCTTTATCTCTTTTCAACCTATCGGTATCTTTATATTTAAAGTGGGTTTCTTCTAGACAACATATAGCTCGGTCACTGTTTTTAATGCATTGTCCTTTAATTGATATATTTAAGTCATTGACATTGTAAAATATTTTTTTCTTTAGCACTCTACTGCAGTGTTGGTTTGAACCACAAGGTCAGTGGTTCAAATCCACTAGGTGTTCCTTAGAATACAGGGTTGCTGTGAGTTGGAACCTTCTTAATAGCACTCAACAACAACAACATTCAGCAATTTTAATATGATGGGCATAGATATTAGGTTTTTAAATATTTATTCTACTTGGTATCCTCTGTTTGTCACAATTTTTGGAAAATCCTAGAAATTTCAAATATATCTGCTCTGTTCTTTCTTATTCTTCAGATACATCATTTGTGCATATGTTATAGCTTTTGAAATTTCTCTACTGTTCTTGGATGTTCAACTCTATTTTTTATTTTATTCCATGATTTTTTTCTCTTTGCCTTTTAGTTTTGTATTTTTCTTTACATCTCTACAAGTCCATTGGTTCTTTCCTTGTCATATATAGTCTACTGCTGAGTTCATCAAGGGCATTCTTTTTTTTTATTATTACAGCTTTCTGATTTATGTCATTTCCTTTGAATTTTTCTTAGATTTTCTCTTTTCTCACATTACCCATTTATTTTTTCATATTGTCTACTTTTTCCATCAGAGCTCTTTACATACTAATCATAGCTACTTTACAGTACCTGTCTGATCATTTTAAAATCAGTACTATAGCTGAGTGTGATTCTGATGTTTGCTTTGCTTTTTTCTTGTCTTCTGTCATATGTGTAATTTTCTGCTGAAAGCCAAAGATATTGTGTTGAAGTAGAAATTGAGGTAAATAGCCCTTTACTGTGATTGTTGTTGTTGTTGTTGTTAGGTGCCATCGAGTTGGCTCCTACCCACAGCGACCCTGTGTAGAGTTTCCGAGAAGCGGTTGGTGAGCTTGAACTGCCAACCTTGCAGATCAAACTGACTTTGCAGTCCAGCACATTAACCCTCAATGCCACACCAGGACTTTATGTTAATCTGACTAGAAGTATGACTGTGTTTAATGTTTGGTGTAGTCATAGGTACCAAAGGCTTCAAATTCACCTACTATACTTGCCTTGTTTCCCCTGTCATTTTGAGTTTTCCCCCAAAACTGCTTAAATAAGTCTATGGCTGTGACACTATCACTTAAAATCCACTTTCATTCTACGGAAGCCTTTTTGTACATAAGGACTGAGGGAAGGGTAGCATTCTACTTTCTTAAGATTATGTCCCAGTCTTTCAGTAGACCTGTGTCCTAGAGTTCAGTTATGACTTTGCTAAAGGTGTGGAGTTGTGGGTTAATGCACTAGACTATAAAGTTGGTTTGAACCACAAGGTTGGTGGTTCAAGCTCATCAGCCGTTCCTTGGTAACCCTAGTTATACAGGGTCGCTATGGGTCAGAACTGACTCTATATTTAAAAACAACAACAGTATTTAACAACAACAGAAATACCTCAGAAAAGAGTGAAGGAAAATATAAGTGGATTGTTGTTGTTAAGTGCTGTCTCGTGGGTTCTGATTCATATTGATTCACTGACCTTTCAGTTCCTAGTCTTATAGCACCATGCCCCATTACTATGAGGCAGAAGTCAAAATACCAAGCAATGTATTACACTGGGCAAATCTGCTGCAAAAGCATAGCTGTCACATTGAGGATTAAGGTGTGCTTGGCCCAAACCGCTGGTATTTTCAATCACCTCATATTCATATGAAAGCTGGACAGTGAATCAGGAAGATCAAAGAATTGTTGCCTTTGAAATTAATGTATTGAAGAATAATGAACCGGCCTTAGACTGCCAGGAGACTGAATCAATCTCTCTTGTAAGAACTACAGCTATAGTGGTCCATAGAAGTGAGGGTGACAAGATTTGTCCCATGGATGTTATCAGGAAAGACCAATCTCTGGAAAAGGACATAATACTTGTTAAAGCAGAGGGTTAGCAAAAGAGGAAGACTCTCAACAAGATGGATGGACACAGTGGCTACACCAGTGAGCGGAAACAGCAATGACTGAGAAGGCGGCATCAGACCGGACAGTGTATTGTCCTGTTGTCCAAAGGGTCACTCTGAGTCAGAAGAGCAATTGTTCTCCATAATAAAGGGCTATTGTCATATGTTGTTGTTAAGTGCCACTGAGTCAGTTCTGACTCGTAAACACCCTATATAGGGTCTATGGGAGGGGTTGGTTGTTTTGAACAGCCATCCTTGCAGCTAGCAAAGTTAGGGAACTAGAGATAGGTAAATATTCCTCACCCTAAGTGACCTAAAGAGTCCTGGGGTGCTGCTGTAGGATAAGCACTGGACTGCTAACCACAAGATCTGCCGTTCAAACCCACCAGCTGCTTCTCGGAAACCCTATACAGGTTTGCTATGAGTCAGAAATGACTCAAAGGCACTTAGCAACAACAACAGGTGACAATAGGCCTTTATTATGGAGAACAATTGTTCTTTGTCTATACCAAAATGATTACTTTTCTCTCCCCCTGCCAGAGACAGTAGGGGATTATTCTTGACTCTTCATGTTGAGAAGTTGGTGGGATTTCTGGAGGTGACACCCATGAAAATGTGGGAAGCCCTAAGACGGTTCTTGTTAGGTACCACAGAGTTGGTTCTGACTCAGAGTAACCCTTTGGACAACAGTACAATACACTGTCCGGTCTGATGCCACCTTCTCAGTCATTGCTGTTTCCACTCACTGGTGTAGCCACTGTGTCCATCCATCTTGTTGAGAGTCTTCCTCTTTTGCTAACCCTCTGCTTTAACAAGTATTATGTCCTTTTCCAGAGATTGGTCTTTCCTGATAACATCCATGAGACAAATCTTGTCACCCTCATTTCTAAGGACCACTATAGCTGTAATTCTTACAAGACAGATTTGTTCATTCTCTTGGCAGTCCAAAGTAGGTTCATTCTTCTTCAATATCTTAATTCCAAGGACAACAATTCTTTGGCCTTCCTTATTCATCGTCCAGTTTTCACATGAATAGAAGGTGATTGAAAATACCAGCGTTTGAGCTAAGCAGATCTTAGTCCTCAATGTGGCAGCTATGCTTTTGAAGCAGATTTGCCCAGTACAATACACCGCTTGATATTTCAACTGCTGCTTCTGTAAGGTAGACTGTAGATCTAAGTAAATGAAATCTTTGACGACTTCAATTTTTTCTCCATTTATCATGATGTTGTTTAGTAGTTAAATTTTGAAGATTTTTGTTTTATGTTGAGGTGTAACCCATACTGAAGTCTGTAGTCTTTGATCTTCATCTGTAAGTGTTTCAAATCCTCTTCCCTTTTAGCAAGGAAGGTTGTGTCATCTGACTATCGCAGGGCGTTAATGAGTCTTTCTCTAATCCTGATGCCATGTTTTCTTCATATCAGCTTCTTAGATTATTTGCTCAGCATACAGATTGAATAAGCATAATGAAAGGATACAACCCTGATGCACAGCTTTCCTGATTTTAAACCATATATATATTCCATTGCTTTCTTTAAACAATTGTCTCTTGGTCTATAATTTCTGCTGAGCATAATGTAACATTCTGGAATTCCTATTTTTTGCAAGCTACCCATACTTTAGAGTCCTGGTATGGCACTGCAGGATAATGCACTGGACCACAAGGTCAGTTTGAACCACAAGGTTGATGGTTCAAATTCACCAGCCGCTCCTCGGTCACCCTATACGGGGTCACTATGAGTCAGAACAGACTTGACAGCACTTAAGAACAGCAACAACATCCATCCTTTGTTATGATCTACACTGTCAAATGCATTTGCATACTCAGTAAAACACAGGTACACATCTTTCTGCTTTTCTCTGATTGTAGTCAAGATCTAGCTGACATCAGCAATAATAACCCTCATTCCACATCCTCTCCTGAATCTCATTTTACTGTTCATGTATTGATGCAATCATTTTTTTTAAAAAAATCACCTTCAGAATTTTACTTACATGTGATATTAATTATATAGGTCAATAATTTCAGCATAACCTTTCTTTAGAATGGGCACAAATAAGTGTCTCTTTCAGTTGGTGAGCCAGGTAGCTATCTTCCAAGTTTTGTGACATAAGCCAGTGAGTACTTCCAGTGTTGTATTCATTTGTTGACGCATCTGAATTGGTATTCTGTCAGTTCCTGCAGGTGTATTTTCCACCAAAGCCTTCAGTGCAGTTCGGACTTCTTCATTCAATACCATTGGTATTCAACACCAGTGAACATTTCTCTTTGTTTTTGGAATGCCACAAGAAAAAATATTTTTAATTAATTAAATATTGTTTTAAATACACATCCCTTCTCATCCTTTATCTTGAAGATCTCTAAATACTTCACATGGAAGTTAATTAAACCTCAATATGTCAGTGAGCTAACTAATGAAGACTTCACCTAGATCTCGACCGTTTCTTTTTGGAACAGGACTCTGTGTATTCCTTCCATCTTCTTTTGATGTTTCCTGCATCATTCAATATTTTGTCCATAGAATCCATCAATGTTGGAAGTCAAGGCTTGAAGTTTTCTTCAGTTCTTTCAGCTGGAGAAATGCCTTTTGGGTTTTCTAATGAGGTCTGTGCACATTTCCTTATAATATTATAATAATTTGTCTTCTCAAACTGTCCTTCACAATTTTCTGTTCAGCTCTTTTACTTTGTCATTTCTTGCATTTATTTTAGCTACTCTACATTTAAGGACACGTTTCAGAGTCTCTTTGGACATCCATCCATCTTGTCTTTTTTTCTTTTTTGTCTTTCTAGTCATCTGTTGCTTTCTTCATGCATGCTATCCTTGATGTCATTCCACAACTCATTCGGTCCTTGGTCATTAGGGTTCAATGCCTCAAATCTATTCTTGAGAAGTCTCTAAATTCAGGTGACATATACTTAAGGTCATACTTCGTCTTTCATGAACTTGTTTTCATTTTCTTCAGATTCAACTTGAATTTGCATATAAGCAATTGATGGCCTATTCTACAGTTGGTCCGTGGCCTTGTTTTAACCGGTGATATTAAGCTTTTCCAACAACTCCTTACAGAGATATAGTCGATTTAATTCCTCTGCATTCCATCTAGTGAGGTCCACATGTACAGTCATAATTTATGTTGTTGAAAAAAGATATTTCCAGTGAACAGGTCATTAGTTTCATTATTTTGTATAATACAATCTCTGGCATCATTTTTGTTACTAAGCTATCTTCTCAAACTACTGATTAGTCTCTGTTTCCAACTTTCAAATTTTAAACTCCAGTAATTATCAATGCATCATGATTGCATGTTTCATCAATTTCCAGACTGAAGAAGTTGGTAAGAATTTCCAGTTTTGTCATCTTTGGCATTAGTGGTTTGTATGTAAATTTGAATAATAGTCAATAGTAGCCCTTGTAGGCATATGGATATCAACCAATCACTGATATCTACTTCAGGAAAGATCTTAAAATGCTCTTTTTGACAATGAATGTGACTCTGTTCCTCTTCAGTTTGTCCCTGTGGGCATTGTAGATCATATGATTGTATGATTCAAAATTGCCAAGCTTTCCATTTCAACAACTTCCAGTCTTCCTGAATTCATATTTCAGACATTCCACATTCTAATTATTAATGAATGATTGCAGCTATTGCTTCTCATTTTGAGTCATGTCACATCAATAAATTAGGTCCTAAGGGCTTTACTCCATTTATATCATTAAGGTTAACACTACTTTCAGGGGGCAGCTTCCAACCTGGGGGTGCTCATCTTCTGGCATTATCAGACAGTGTTCAAATAGTATTCATAATACTACACATAATTCAATACACAATTCAAAATTGATCATTTTCACTATCATTTTTTTCTTAGAAGTAGATCACCATTTTATTTTTCCTCATCTGTCTTAGAAGCTCCGCTGAAACTAGTCCACCATAGGTGACCCTGCTGGTATTTGAAATACCGGTAGCATAACTTTCCATATCACAGCAACATGCTAGCCACTACAATCTAACAAACTTATAGATGAGTGGTGGAGCCCTAACACTGTTGCCCCAATATCAAGGGTGATACAAGCAGAGGTTCAGAAACTGTTAGCACATTGGAGCTTGTACTTTCCTGTTACTGGGAAGCCTTAGACTTAAACTACTCTAATGGTGAGACCATGAAGGCCCTAAGATACAGATACAGAAAGAATTCTGAGGGAAAAAAAGGTAATTGGACTAACTGAAAAAGAACGCAAAAGCATCATATTTTGGTACCTTCAACAAATTGATAGAAAGATCAAGGAAAGCAAGGAGAACACAGAAAAATCTTTAAAAGAATTCAGGAAACTGTATAAGAACATACAGACAAAATAAATATACATTTTGAAACTACACAAAACCTAAAATTAGAAACCCAAAAGATTAATACTAAGATTTCAGAAATGGTGAGTACATTGAAAGAGCAGAGGGGAAGATTCGAAGCAATGAAAGACTGAATTCTAGTATGCTACGAGAACAATCAGAAAAAGAATTTTAAAATCTGAAGAAAGCCTAAGAGTCATGTGGGACACCATGAAAAGGAACAACTTACAGGTGATTGGAATTCCAGAACAGGAAGAGACAGGAAAAAGCACAGAGAGAATTGTCATAGACTTATTGGAAGAAAGCTTCCCTAAAATCATAGAAGACAAGAAAATAAGCATACAAGAAGCTGCATGAACCCCTAACAGGATGGATCCCAAAAGAAAATCACCAAAACAGATCACACTGAAACTTTCCATAATCAAAGACAAGGAAAGAATCCTGAGAGCAGCTCAGGAATAATGGAAAGTTACCTACAAAGGAGAACCAATAAGACTAAGCTCTGATTTCTTAGTGGAAACCATGCAGGCAAGAAGTCAATGGGAAGACATATATAAAACTCTGAAAG
>NW_006408678.1:7844975-7846764 GCF_000296735.1 Chrysochloris asiatica | reverse complement strand
ATTTCAAGATATAACAGACTGTTTTAACCATGAAAAAATTTAATAAATTACAGGGTAATTGTGATAGTTAGGTTCTGTATCAACTTGATTGAGCCAGTATTCCCAGTTGTTTGACAGTTGACAGTTAACTCTATGATGATTGACTACGAGCACACAATAAATTGAAAGGAAGCTTCCTTAGGGATTTAGCTTGCTCCCATTATGACGAACATGCTGGAAAGACTAACATTACTCTTCCTTACTGGGTCTGAATCTCACATCTTAGTCATCCTCCATCTTCTGGTTTTTTGAACCCAAGTCAGTGGCATGCTCTACTGTACATTTGCCTGATGGCCTGTCCACCGAGTGTACCTAGTAAACTGGACACACATCAGAGTGCCCTGCACACCTGTTCCTGTCACCCCATGTCATGTGCTCCACACCGCTGGTTCTGCAGCATGCCTGCCCAGGTCTTGGTCTAGAGGGTAGACATATATTAACATGGGTGACAGGGCAGGCAATATACAACAAGCAGGAGGCTAGCAGAGGAAAAATGAAGATAGAGAGAGACATAGGGCTGAATGCAATAGTTAAAGTGAATAGAGGTCAACACTGTGAACTGTTGCATGGAGGGGATTGCAATCATGTAATGAAGCAATGTATATGATTTGTTGAACAGAAAATGGATGATCTGCTCTGTAAACCTTTACTCCATTCACAATAAAAAGTTGGGGAGGAAATTACACACATATAAAGTACTGTAAGGATAAAGGGGCCCTGGTAGTGCAAAGGTTGAGTAGATTGAACCCACCAGATTTTCTGAGGAAGAAAAGCCTCGGTGATCTGCTCCCATAAAGATCACTTATCTGCTGCTGTTGAGTTGATTCCACCTCATAGTATCCCTATAGGGTAGAATAGAGCTGCGCCGTAGCGCTTCCGAAGGCTGCAAATCTTTGCTGGAGCAGACAACCTCATCATTCTCCGGAGGAGCAACTGGTGGGTTTGAACTGCCCACCTTGCAGTTAGCAGCCCAATGCTTGTAAAAATTACCCTATAAGCTATTTCTCCTCTATTCTATAGGATCTCTAAGAGTTGGATATGACTCAATGGCACACAACATTATTATGAGAATGGTCTTTCTAAAAGTTTTTTTCTCGCTTATATGTTGTCTCTAATTTGTGGAGTCCTGGTGTGGTGCTGTAGGTTAATGCACTGGACTACCCTATACAGGGTTGCTATGGATTGGAACTGACTTGATGGCACTAACAACGACAACCACAATTCCTATTTAAATTGATGATGTGGCCCACTTGAATGACACATTTCTCATTCTTCATCTGAAGAAAGCCAAAATAAGGAGCTATAGCTTATACTTTTTTAAATGTCTATGTATAGTTTTCAGGGCAATGAATAGAATAGGAATAGAAGCATGAAACAACTTTGAAAGTAAAGTTATGCTAAATATAAATAAGTGAATTGCTAATTCTAACTATAATTGTCCATATACATATGGTTTTTTTTTAATACTCTTACACTAAACAAAGAAACATGTGCAACTAATTCTCTGTTTATTTGCCACAATCCAAAATCCTCCCACTTACCATATTCATGGGCCAGTTTCTTCCTGCTACCCAGCTGAGACCTAATCCTGCCAATTTGGAAAACAAGTTGGGATGAATTTGTAGCCAAGAACAGAAGGAGAGTAATTGTGAGATTTTTTCTGTACTCAGTAACACTGTCTGACTATATGGATGTGTGTCTTCTATATTTGTTCTTAATGCTTTCCAAAGCACTCTTTTCATAATATCAC
>NW_006408678.1:7821621-7844875 GCF_000296735.1 Chrysochloris asiatica | reverse complement strand
ACACACACACACACACACATAGATATTTAAAAGCACTATAATTGTGATCTGAAGACATGGATTTGAACCAGAAACCCTACATTTCAATCCTGGTCTCTTAGTTTTTAAAACTTGAGCTAATTACTTAAACTTCTAAGTCATCAGTTTTTACAGGAAGAGGGTAGAACACATTCCATTTTGGTAGAGTGTTTGATTACAGTCTTGTAATAAAGTAAAAATGCTTATTTATTTGTTTATTTATTTTGGCAGTTGTTGAGATTCAGTGGTAGTCGAGAAGTTAGCTTCTTTCCATACCCATGAGGCCATATCACTCATTATTGTTGATGTTGTTAGGTGCCATCAAGTCAGTACTGACTCATAGCGATCCTGTATCACTCATTAGACTAACGGAATTTGTCTCCTTTGGACAGTCTAAGTACTTTAAGCATTCCGTTATTTGGAATTGATATTATTCAAGATTATTTCAAATCTAGATTCAAACTTTAAAGTTTGATTGCTTGACTAGAAATTCAAACTGTGTGTAAATATGGATACATATTTTCCACATATATAGTAAAAGTGTAGAATCAGTGTGGTGCTATGGGATAAAGCATTGGACCACAAGGTCAGTTTGAGCCACAAGATTGGCAGTTCAAACTCACCAGCGGCTCTTTGGAAACACTATACAGAGTCACTATGAGTAGGAACTGATTCAATGGTACTTAACAACAACAACAACACTGACATTATTCAGGAAGCCTGGGGGCACAACAGCTTAGTATGAGCTACTAAACAAAAGGTTGGCTATTCAAACCCACACAGTGGTTTCATGCTCTTACAAGACTGCTGTTGTTGTTGTTAAGTGATGTCGCGAGGTAAAGTAGGTTTCAGACTCATAGCTAATCTTGTATTGGGTTTCCAAGAAGCCGCTATGTACTAAGATTATATCCTACAAAACCCTGTGATGCAGTTCCATTCTGTCACATGAGATTGCTAAGAGTTGTAGAAATGATGCCCTGGAGAGATGAAACAACTCATGGAAAGAGAAAGGCTGTGTGCTGGCTGGCAGAAGGCTGGCTTGCAACATGTGCCCTTTAGTTGTTTAAACAATTACATATTTCTGTGTTTTTGTGTATATCAAAAACAAAAAATGAGGGTATAGAGGCAAATACTATTAACTGATGGTGCATGGAGGGGTTTGTAATCATTGCAATGAAAATGCAATTAGTTGAGTATAAAACCAATGTTCTCCTATGTAAACTATCACTCAATTTACAATAAAAGCTTTAAGAGAAGAAAAAAATGAAGTCTTTGATAACTTCAATCTTTTCTCCATTTATCTTGATTTTATTTTTTGGTCCTGTGTTGAGGGGTTTTGTTTTCTTTACATCAAAGTTCAACCCATACCAAAGGCATGGTCTTTAATCTTCATTGGTTAGTATTTTAAATCCTCTTCACTTTCAGCAAGCAAGGCTGTATCATCTGCATATTGCAGGTTTTTAACGTGGCTTCCTCCAATTCTGATGCCACATTCTTTTTCATATAATCCAGCTTCTCAGATTATTTGCTCTGCATACACTGAATAAATATGGTGAAAGAATTCAACCCTGGCACACATTTTTCCTACTTTTAAACCATCAGTGTCTCCTTGTTCCCTTAGGACAACTGCCTCTTGGTCTATGTACAGGTTCCTTATGAGCACAATTAAGTGGTCCAGAATATTCATTCTCCATAATGTTGCCCATAGCTTGTCATGATTCACACAGCTGAAAGGTTTTTGTGTACTTGATAAAGCACGGGTAAACGTCTTCTTGGTATTCTCAGCTTTCTGCCAAGATCCATCTTATGTTAGCAATAATAGCTCTCATCCCATGTCCTTGTCTGAATCCAGTTTGAACCTCTGGCGGTTTCCTGTCAGTGTACCGCTACAGCCATTTTTGAATTATCTTTCTTCAAAAATTTGCTTACATGTCATATTAATGATACTGTCTGATGATTTCCACTTTCCATTGGGTCATCTCTCTTTGGAATGGGCACAAATATGGATCTCTTCCTATCAGTTGGCCAGACCGTTGTCTTCCAAATTTCTTAGCAGAATTGAGTGAGTGCCTCCAGTGCTGCATCAGTTTGTTGAAAGATTTCAATTTGTATTCCATCAATTCCTGGAGACTTGTTCTTTGCCAATGCCTTCAGTACAACTTGGATTCCTTCAGTATTATTGGCTCTTGATCATATACTACCTTTTGAAATGATTGAACTTCAACCATTTCTTTTTGGTACAATGATTTTGTGTATTCCTTCTATCTTCTTTTGATGCTTTCTGAATCATTCAATATTTTGCCCATGAATCTTTCAATATTGCAGTTAGAGGTTTGAATTTTTTCTTCAGTTCTTTCAGCTTGAGAACTGCTAAGTGTGTTCTCCCCCCTTTTGGTTTTTTAACTCCAGGTCTTTGCACATTTCATTATAATATCATACTTTGTCTTCTCCAGCTTCCCTTTGAAATTTTCTGTTCAGGTCTTTTACTTCCTCATTTCTTCCATTTGCTTTAGCATCTCTAGTCTGGAGAGCAAATTTCAGAGTCTCTTCTGACATTCATTTTGGTCTTCTTTTTCTTGTCTTCTTAATGACCTTTTGTTTTCTTCCTGTATGATGTTCTGGATGTCATTCCACAACTCTTCGGACCTTTGGTCTTTTGTGTCTAATTCTCAAATCTGTTCTTGAGGTGTTTACATACACATAGCAGGCCAAGGGGACTGTGTTCTCCTTCCTAGATAGCTGGAGCAGGGGGAGGTCTAGGAGAAATGGTTTGAGGTGGCATTTGTGTGGTAATTTTTGGGGTGTTCAGTTTTTCTCACTTACAAGTGATATATAATATACATCACTTATATTTATAAAAATGGGGCAAGATACTTTTTGTTGCTGTTGTTCAGTGCTATCAAGTTGGTTCTGACTCATAAAGACCTTATGTAGGGTTTCCAAGAAATGACTGGTGAGTTTGAACTGCTGAACTGTGGGTCAAACCGATCTTGTGGTCCAGTGCTTATACTACAGCACCACACTGTCAGTAAGATTCTCTTCTCCCATTCCTTTTGCCCCGTGCAAACACACATCAAATAAAGAAAAGAAAGAAAGAAAAAGGAACAAAATTAGGTCTCTTACTGCTTAAGGTGGATATTTGGTAAGTAACTTGAAATTCTCTTCCTGACTTTTGTCATCAAAAAATTTAGGCCATTAAGGAGAAAATGAGGCATTTCAAATATTGAGAGGCAGGGAAATGAGGAAAATAGGGTTCTTTCCCTCAATCCAGGGGCAGGTTAACCAGTAACATGGATGTTGTTGTGTTATTGTTAGGTGACATCGAGTCAGTACCAACTCATAGAGACCCAAGGCACAAAAGAATGAAAACACTGTCTGATCCTTGCCATGTCTGAGCCCACAGATGCTGCCACTGTGCCAATCCATCTCGTTGGAGGTCTTCTTCCCCTACTCCAACCCTCCGCTTTACCAAACATGATATCCTCCTCAGGTGACTGGTCCTTCCTGCCAATATGTCTGAAGTATGAAAGACGAAGTCTGGCTATCCTGCCTTCCAAGGAGCACTCTGGCTGTATTTCTTCCAATACAGATCTGTTTGTTCTTTTGGCAGTTCATAGTACTTTCAATATTCTCCTCTAACATCATAACTCAAATGTATCAATTCTTCTATGGTCTTCCTTATTCACTGTCCAACTTTCACATGCATATGAAGCTACTGAAAATACCATGACTTGGGTCAGACTCACCTTAGTCCTCAAACTGACAGCTTTGCTCTTCAACACTTTAAAGAGATCTCGAACAGCAGATTTGCAATATATCATTTGATTTCTTGACTGCTGCTTCCATGAGTGTTGATGGTTGATCTGAGCAAAATGAAGTCTTTGATAATTTAAATATTATTTCATTTATGTGAATGTTGTTCATTGATCCCAACGGTAAGGATTTTTGTTTTCTTTACATTGAGATGCAACTCATACCGAAGGCTATGGTCTTTGATCTTCATCAGTGAGAATTTTAAGTTCTGGTATGCACCAGCTTTCATTGAGCATGGCACAGGGTTGCTTAAATGTGTTTATTTGCTAATCTGTTGTGAGCAATTTCACATGGGTTTTGTCATATCTTTGATGTGTTGAGAACAGATGAAATCGTGCACTGAAGACTAGTGGGGAGGTACAGTTGAACCTGAGCGCACCAGGCTAGTTGGTAATCCAGCCCCTTCCTGGTATAGACAAATATCTTGGAGATAGGTGAATAGAAAATTTTCAGGAAAATAAGGATCTGAGAATTGAGAACAACTGCAGTCACATAGTTTAACTATTAGTTCTGAGAACTGAAGTCACCTGTGCCAAAATAACTTTTCTATTTGCTCCAAGAGTATTTATTTTCCCCACAGGAAGATAATTCTATGAACCAGTAAATAATTTCACTGTTTCCTTCAAGAAATTCCTTAAAATGAATTTATCTGAACAAATAATTTACTCTTCTGGATAAATAATCCCTTTTTGGGATTTTAGGAAAAATTTATGCTTCAATGTAATTATGCATTTTTCTTGCTTACATGACCCTGATTATATGGAGGTTGTCTGTCTTTTATTGCCTTTGAACTGTTTCACAACTCTGGATATTGTGGACATCTGATATCAATGCAAAATAATTTTTGTCTGGACACATGCAAATGAATTGTTCAATGAAAGTCCAATTGATTTCCCTCCCTCCCTATGGAAAAAGCCAGTTTGGCCTTAATTTGTATACTGGCTTCAGCCTTCCTGATCCATAAGTATCCACTGAATTCTTCTTTCACCTGATTCCACATCTGCTTAGTTTCCTAAACAATGAGTTTAATAAAATCTCCATACATGTTCATTTTATGGGAATCATGAATTTACCTTTTCTTAATATTCTTTAACATATTAATAGATTAGTTACTTATGACAAAATTGTTTTGATTCTCCTAGAATCCAGACTTCTGGGATCATGGAATTGAGTGACCTATGGAGGCCAAGCCGTCTGCCATTCAATCATCCTTTTGAACATTGAGCCTATAAGAAACTGGTTTCCTGAAGTTCCCTTTAAGTGAAACAGTAGCAGCTATTGAAGAGAACTTACTGCTTTAGGCACTGGGCTCTTTGAGAGAATCAGCTACATGCAGTCAGATTAGAGGAGCAGAACTCCAGGGTCTGACTGAAACAATGAATGGCACCTCCTTAGTGGTTGTGTTTCTCCAAACTTCTGGATCCTTGAAGACGTTTTGATGGCATCTCCTGAGAAATTAACATACCAACGACTTCTATCACCTGCTTTCACAGTTCTCTCTCTGGAGCACCAACTTGATAGGCTTGGGGTGACTTGCCTGATGCATTCAAATCTACTCACAATAAATATATTCTGTCACACTAATTGTTGGTGTTTCTCTAAGTATTAAAATTTTTGACAACTCATTTATCAAGATTAATTTCAAGATTCTCACCTCACTATATTCACCAATCTTAAACGATTTTATCTTGAATTTTGCCCATTCCCAAACAGATTTCAACATTGAAAAATCTGCTTTAAGCCACATAAACCCAATCCTCAAAACCCTGTAATTAGCGATTCGGATCCTGTTGTTTTCAGATAGCAAAGATTCTGTCAAAGTAAGAGTCTCCCTTATTGCACAAAGTTCAATAAGCTTAGTTTTTTACTTGATTAGCAGGTTATCAGGGTGGTCTTCTTGAGAAGCAGTTGCCAATATATACAGAATTGACTTTCTATTTTTTGTGACCATGACCCACCATTAAATACTGTTTACTATTGCAGTCCAGTAGACCCTAGTGCCTATGTAAATGGGAACACATTTTTAGGAAAGAATATTTTTTCTCCTCGCATGCAATGTACTCTGATATTTCCTATTCTGTTTCATTTAAATGCTAGTGATGAACATTAAGTTGATTTGATGATCCTTTAGATGTGTTGGGTCATTAAAATGTGTCAGCATTCACATTTTTAAAACCACTTGTGTCAAAAGTGTGGCTCTACATCCTAGGTTAACCTAAGGGGAAACAGCAGCAGAATCCTCAAATCATTTCATGGACCTCAGAGCAATCCTATCAATGGCCTTTTTACAGTAAAATTCCAGAAAGACAAGAGTCTAGAAAAGAATTGATTGTATCATCTGTCTAGAATTACGCAAATGGGGTCTTATGCACCTCACAAAATTACCTATTCTTCTTCACTCACCATCGTGGGGTGAGTAGGGGCATCAGAATTGTACAAAGTAGAGGTGTGGACATACAACCTAGGACCAGAAAGATGATGTCAAGGGTATGGGCAACACCAAAGTCATACGCACACTCTGTATAAATCTCCCATAATTGACCCACAAACCCAAAGCAGTGTGCTTGCCTATGGCATTCAGAGAGAGGTAAGAAGACCTAAAGTGAGTGAGATAAGGTATAAGAAGTGCTGGTGGTACAACGTTTAAGCACTTGGCTGTGAACCAAAATGATCAGCAGTTTGAACTCACCAGCCACTCTGTAGGAGAAAAGGCCCAGTGATCTGCTCCCATAAGGACTCTTGTTGTTAAGTGCCATCAAGTCAATTCTGATTCATAGCGACTCTGTATAGGTTTTTCAAGGAACGGCTGGTGAGGTTGAACCACTGACCTTGTGGTTCAAACCCACCTTGCAGTCCAGCACATTAACCCGCAGCGCCACACCACAACTAGAAAAGCCTGTGGGGCTCTGCTCTGTCATAGAGGGTTGCCATGTGCCAGATGGAGTCATCACAGCTAACAACAACAGGTTTCAACCTCCTGGCAGAATGAAGTCTAAAAATGTAAGCTGAGTTCTAGAAAAATAAAAATGGTGCATTGTATCATGTCTGTGTGTCTGTTCTGAGCCTCATACTTACATCATAAAATCATTTTGGAAAAAGGATACGTGCCACAGAAATTATATTATTCAGATTAAATTTTTGAATGCTACTTTATATCAATTAAGCCCCTAAATAGTAATTTAGGGGAAATATTAGTGATTTAAGAGTTACCTGTGTTCCCTTCAGATCATCTGACCTTAAAGATTAAACATATTTTTCCTAAGTACATTGTGTTCTATTCATTAATGTTTGCTTTACATTTTTATCTGAAAGTAAAATAATTCCTTTAAAGTCAATATTTAGAGAATAAATGGCATTTTGAAGGTAAGGTTTAACTACAAATTAAATTACATGAGTGTTGCTTTTAATGATAAAAGAGGTTGTTGCTTTTTTGTTTGTTTGTTTAATATATTGTTGTTGTTAAGTGCTGTCAAGTTGGTTCTGACTCACAGCAGCCTTGTATAGGGTTTCTGAGGAGTAGCTGGTGGGCTTGAACAGCCCAGGCCTGTGCTTATCCTGAAGTGCCACAGCAGGATATATATGGTGGTGTTGGTGTGCCAACGAGTCTGCTCCGACTTGCAGTGACCTTGTGTAGGATTTCTGGAGCTGTAAATCCTTATAGAAGCAGAAAGCCTCATCTTCTCCAGTGGAGCAACTTGTGGATTTGAACTGCTAACCTTGTGGCTAGCAACCTAGTTCTTAATCCACTATGCTACAAGGGCTCCCTAGGATATACACACAGCCCAGGAAATTGTTACTTTAAACCATTTTTAACTATTACATTTCTTCTTAAATTATTATGACTGTGATAAACCATTATTCCAGAAAACCATTTGTGAAATGCATTATTGATTGTTGGCAATGTTCTTGGTTAACAGAACTGCCATTCTTTTGGACGGCTTCTAAAGTCATCCAATTCAAAATTTTGGTCCAAACTCAGAAGTCAATAAAAGGTATTCTTGACAGTGGATAATGATGATAATGATAGTAGTGACAAAGATGATGAAGTATAACAAATAACTAAATGCAGATTTAGTCCCTCTGTAACGTATTCATTCCATTTTTATAAATAATATGCTATGTTATTATCAACAACTTTCCTCATACTTACCTAAAAATATATGTTTATAATTTCAATGTCTAGACATTGTGATTTCAAAATCAGCTGTAAAAAAATATACTTTTTATATTCCTGAATTTGCTTCAGACACATAAGGGGGCTTCAAAATTTTTCATTATCTTTTAACTCATTTTTTCACAAAGTGTTTGAAGCCCCCTCATAGGAGATTAAGAGACAACTCAACTTCTCCTATGGCACTGTAGGAGCAGCACTGGACCATGAGCCACAAGGTCAGCAGTTCAAACCCACCAGCTGCTCTTTGGAAACCCTATATACAGGATTGTTATGGTTGTGAACAGACTCGATATTATTTAACAATAACAACAATAACGGAGCCCAGGTGACACTGTGGGTTAGGCATTGGACAGCTAACCACGAGGTCAGTAGTTCATACCCACCAGAGAGAAAGTTGAGGCTATCTGTGCCTGTAAAGTTTTATAGAAAACTTGTGTAAAGTCTCAGAAACCCTAAGTAGTAGTTCTACTTTCTCCTGGAACAATTTATTTACTGCATAGCATTTTCTTTTTTAAGATAAACCACCTTGAGGTTTAATGTTCATACTTTAAAAATCATTGTTATTGTTAAATGCGTTGAGTTGTTTCCAACTCATAGCAAACCTGTAGAGGGTTTCCAAGGAGCAGCTGGTGGATTTTAACCACTAACCTTATCCTACAGTGCCACACCAGGATTTCCTTAAATCATTGTTGTTGTTAAGTGCCGTCGAGTCGGTTCCAACCCATAGCGACCCTGTATAGGGTTTCCGAGGAGCAGCTGGTGAGCTTGAACCACTGACTTTGCAGTTCACACAGCTTTGCAGTCTGGCGCATTAACCCACAACACCACACCAGGACTCCTTAAAATCATTACTGAAGCATAATTCACATGCCATAAAATTTTAAATGTAAGGTTTCATGAGTTTTAGTAAATGCATTTGTTGTTGTTGTCAAGCACCCTCAAGTCAGTTCTAACTCATAGCAACCCTGTATAGCATTTCTGAGGAGCAGCTGGTGAATTTGAACGGCCAGCATATAAATATCACAGGAATTCAGTTTCAGAACATTTTAAATACCTACAAACTTTTTGCCATACTCCATTGCAATCAAGCCATCTCCTAATCCCAGTCCTAAAGCAAACATTGGTCTGCTTTCTGTTGTTATATACTTGTCTTTTCCAGAATTGCAAATGTATATTTCATGTCTTTTGTATTTGAGTTATTTTACCCATCATAGTGTTTCTGAGCTTCACCCATGCTATTCCATTCCTTTTTATTTGTGAAGTAGCATTCTTTTGAATGGACATACCACATGTCGCTATAAAGTCACCAGCTGGTGGATATTTGGGTTGTTTCTGTTGTTTGTTTAGTTTAAATAATACTACTATGAACATTTGTATACACGTGCGTATGGACATATGCTTTCATTTCTGCTGATTAAACACAAAGAGATATGTGTGTCTGGAGCACATGGTAGGTGTATATTTCCATTTTTAAGACTTCTCCATGCTGTTTTCTGGTGACTACACTAATTTGCATTCACACCAGTTGTGTAGGATGATTATCTAAAAATGGTGTAGCTTCACAAGAGGGATAGAGAACCACCATTATCATCAGTGGCCACCAAGGCTGATTGACTTCAAGTGTCGACACACATGGCTCTACCCTCCAAGCGTGTACCAATTCTGCTGCTACCCATCCCTCCTATGGCACTTTGTCCTCTACTGGGTGGGATAATTCTTTGCAGTAGTCACAAACACTCACAAACCCTACTCACAGTTGTGGGATTTAATAGGAAAGTTGTTGTTAAGTGCTGTCAAGTCAGTTCTGACTCATAGCAACCCTGCATAGGGTTTCTGAGGAACAGCTGGTGATTTGAACTGCCAATCTTGTGCTTCACAGTGCAGTGTTGATCCTGCAACTCCACACCAGAAGTCCATTAGGAAAGTAACAGTAACAATTCAGGTTCAGAAATGTTCAAAATAACAGTTCTTCAATCAGTACAGCCTCCTTTTAGCTGTCTCCAGCCCTTTGTCCCTAAGCCCAGCCAGGTAAGCATTACCAAGCTCTTTTAGCTCTGCTGATTAAGTGCCCAGAGATACCTCAGTCTGCCAGGCAGCCTCCTGCCTGATGGCAGTCAACTTGCTCACTCCAAGAAGCCCACTATGCTGTCTTCTTCTTCTACTGCTTCTGCTACCACCATTTCTCTGCTGAAGTTCTGGTGTGGCACTCTAGGACAAACACTGGACTGCAAAGTTGGTTTAAACTGCATGGTTGGCAGTTCAAACTCACCAGATGCTCCTTCAAAACCCTGTAGAGTCGCTACGAGTCAAAATCGACTCGAGGGCACTTAACAACAGCAACATTCTTTGTTCTCTCTCGCTTTCTCTGGCATCATAGCTCTCTGTCTCTGGATTGAGGAGGTTCATAGAGAGGGATCTCAGATCCAAGTATGTGCTCTCACCCTAGCTATTCTTTCTTTTTTTTTTAAGAAAACTTTTTTTTTTAATGTTTTATTGTGAATTATATGATACTTTACATGGGGGAACTTCAGTTTTACATTCATTCCATCATATATCATCTCACTGCCATGGTTCCAATTCCCTCCATGCATCAACAGCCACCCAAAGGGTATATCCCAGAAACCCGCCCCCTACATTTCCTCCTCCTCCCCCAGTTTTCGGCCCACAGTCCCTTTCCCTCTCTGGGTCCAAAGTCCCAAGTCACTTCATCACTCCACGTCATCATCACTGTCTCCATCTCAGGCATCTCTGTTTCTCTGGGCAGAGTCCCGCCCTTGGCTCTTCTCCGTTGATGGTCCCAGAGGCCTCCGCTCCTATCCTGGAGAATTAATCACTCCCTTCCTTGTTACAAAACTTCTACCTTTGCATTTCCAACCCTCATAATCTGTCCTGATAAGCATTATTCACTACAGTATCACGAGTTACCCATCTGTATCTCCTTTCATCCGCTCTGCCCAGACAGATTGAATAGTACCTACTGGAGCTTCTGACTTCTGCCATGCTCCCTAGCACCAGGTTCCCTCTTGAAAGCTTGTAAGCCAGTCACTTCTTGCCTTTGTAGTCCCCCCACCCCCACTCCCCATTTGAGTATCCAATGTCCAAGCTGCCCTTCTCTGTCCACTCTGTGTGTGTGTGGGTGTGTGAATGTTTCTTGCTGTGAGGATTTGTACCCTCTTTTGAGTCGCTGCTCCATAGGTATAGTTCAAGTTCATCAAACTGTATCAGCTCACTCTTTTTCTTTCTTTCTTTCTTTTTCCCCTCTTCTTTCCTCTCCTGGTTGAGTTCCAATCATCCAGTCATCCGGTCCAGGTCACGTGGGTGTCATCTGCAGGTGTGGGCGCTCCTGTGCATATGTCCTCTCTTCCCGTCAGCCAGTAGCTCCACTCTCCTCTTCGAGTTCTCTGTGACCACGCCACTGACTCTGGGCCCAAGAGACCCCAGGCCTCTTCACACTGTTTGCCAACCAGGTCCCCAACTGGGTCCACAGAAGTCCACTGAACATTGTAGGGCTTAGCTTGCCGCTTCATTGCTGCTTTTACCCCACTTCCCCCCATCAGTGATGTGTGTGGTCACCAATCAGAGCGTGCATTTCCGTTGAGTCTTAGTCTTGGAAGGGGGTTTGCATTGAGAGGACCTGACCACTTGCCTTGATGTTTTCTAGGGAAGGGATTTGTTTGTTCTTGTAGTAACAGCCCATCTGCCTCCATTTTTCCTGTAGCTATTCTTTCTTGATGGGAGTGAGATCGCTTTTTCCACCTCCGGGATGGCTCATTTTAAGTCCAGTGGAATGACAAAACTAACCAATCCCTTCATTAGGATTCCATATACTTTATTTGCTTGGTCTCACTCCCAAAAGTTGGTGTCCTGTGCCTTATTTACATTATTAGCACACTATCCAATCCCCTGGATGGGCCACAAGTACCTCACATTGCCAGAGTCCCATGCAGTCATTTGGTGGGAGTTACAAAGTCTGTGGAGTCCTGGTGTGGCACTGTGAGATAATGCACTGGATCACAAGATCAGTTTGAACCTCAAGGTTGGTGGTTCATATTCACCAGCCACTCCTTGGAAACTCTGTACAGGGTTGCTATGAATCAGAACTGACTCAAAGGCACTTAACAACATTAGTACTGACCAACGACATTGAGCATTCTTTGTGTATGTGTCTTCAGCATCTATACAAAGCTTTTGTCTATTTTTAAAATTGAGTTGCACATCAATTATAATGATAATTGTAGTGGTGATAAAAATAATAAAAATTGTTAAATGCATATTCATTCATTTATATATTTTTATCCCCCGTGTAAACTCATCTATTTATTTTGGCAAACAATTTACTTACTGTATTATTCACAGCAGCTTGCTGTATTGTATTAAGTTGTAAAAGTTCTTAATAATACCTGGGTATAAGTCCTTTGTGAAATAAATGTAAATATTTTCTCTCAAGATGAGATTTTTTTAAAAAAGTTAATTAACTTTTAAGTTAATTCTGGTGTATGGTGTGAAGTAAGATCATAGTTCATCCCTCCCCCCGCCCCCGCCCCGTGTGGTTACCTAATTATTCAATGCCAGTTCTTCAAATAGTCTATTCTTTTCCCATTGGATTTCTTTGGCATCTTTACTGAAAACTCACTTGGGCATGTAAGTGTGGGTCCATTTCTGGATCTGCCATTCTGCCCCATTGATCTATATGTCTAGTCTTATGAATCCTTACATTGTTACCCTCCAGGATAGGATAGCATTGAGAAAAAATAGGCATGTTCAATGCTTTACATTGAAACATACAATTGCTCAAAATATGATAACAGCCAAACAAGAGTGATTAACCTTCCTAATATCCGTGGTTTTTACCACACAATTCGAAACAAAAACTACATCATTTAGAGTTTTATTGGATCTCGAAAAAATTGGAAGGGAAAGGCCTACTGCTTAAGAAAATAAAGTAGAACTGAGTAACTACTTTTGTTTGGTTTCACATAGAATTGTTTTCAAATTTTAAGAGGGTTAAAAAAAAAAAACATGATAAGGAGAAAACAAATCACAGAACACACCTAGTTCCTTATTATAGTCACAGAATACACTAAAACACTAGGTATTTTGTTGTTGTTTTTAGGTGCCATTGAGTCGGTATTTAGAGGAGCTCTGGTAGCATAGTGGTTACAAGTTGGGCTGCGAACCTCAAGGTCAGCAGTTCAAAACTAGCAGCTGTTCCGCGAGAGAAAGACAAGGCTTTCCACTCCCGAAAAGATGTACAGCCTCAGAAACCCTATAAGGGGTTGCTATGAGTCGGAACCGACTCCATGGCACCTAACCGCCACCACCACCAAACACTGTCAGTCATTTTGAAAAATTGAGAAGAACACAAGCTGCCGGAAGACTGAAGATGCCCAGATGTTTCCATTTTGAAAACATTTTTTAAAAAGTGGGTTCCAGAAAACAAATGCTAATAAGAATATTGAAGCCTGGCAAAATTATAGAACAGATAAAGCATATAGTTTATCAACACATTTTCAAGGGAACACTGAAAAATAAAACTATTTCTACACCAAGCTGAATTACTTAAATGATATAACCTGAAAATGGCTAACAGAGATTCTGCATTATCGTTACGTATCCAATCTTCCAGAGTCCTGGTGTGGAGCTGCGGGTTAATGCGCTGGACTTGGTTTGGACCATAGGCCTGTGGTTTAAGCTCAGAAGCTGCTCATCGGAAACCCTATACAGGGTCGCTATGGGTCGGAATCGACTCGACGGCACTTCCGATCTTTAAATAAGTAATAAATGAACCATAAACCTTCGTCTCTGGCAAATCATATAAAGAAATAAGGGAAGGACAAGAAGCAAAATCAGAGGAAATGAAATTTGTTTTTAAAATATTATGCATCTAGTTGTATGCTTAAAAAATAGAAAGTTTTGATAAAAGGGACTCGTTTAAGTTATCAAAACTGATGCCCTTTCTCTCAACCTGACAGGATTCGTGACACCAATATAAACTGGGAAATATCCAAGTAGCAGTTGAATATGAGTTTGGAGTATGGAGAAAAAGTCAGGGCTGGAAATGTGAATTTGGGACTAATCAATCAGTACATTCATGGTATCTAAATCCATGAGACCAAATGAGATAATCTAGGAAGTCATTAGGGACAGAGAAGAGGTACAAGGACTAAATCCTGGGGGATTTGTGGATATAAGAATGATTCATTACAAGAGATTGAGGACAGGCAGTCTTGAAGGCTGGGGATGGGGAGAAATATGACAGAGAGTGAGTGGATCCTGAAAATTAACTGAAGCAAGTATTTAAGAGGAGGGTAGAACTGACTGTCAACCAAAATTGTCAGACAGACAATATTTTGAAGTTGCTGTTAAGTGTCATCGAGCTGACTCACAGTGACTCTGTACAGGGTTTATGAGGAATGGCTGGTGGGTTTGAACAAGAAACCATGCAGTTAGCAGTCCAGTGCTTATCCTACAGTGCCACACCAGAACCCCAATATCTGGGAGAATTTTACTGTAAAGAGAAGCAGAAAAGTGAAGAAGATCAAGGGGAGTATATGGTAAAGAAAAGAGCGTTTGTTTCAGTTGAGAGATTTTACAGCAAGTTTGTATGCTGCTAAGAGTAATTCCACAGAAAGAAAAGTTGATGATGTATGAGGGTGGGAACAATTTCAGAAAAACCCTTAAATGGTGGTGAAGTGATGCTAGTTGATATTTAAATGAAGGATTTGGCCTGAGAAGACAACACACACATTTCACCCATGCAAAGCTGTAAACATAGGCATAGACATAGTCAGACTGGTGGGTTAAGGGGTGTCTCCAGTTGGGTTTTCTAGGAAGCAAAGGCTGAGAAAGAGGCAATGAGTCTAAAGGTTTACTGAAAAGTGTATCTGTGAATGGAAGAGACTGGGCAGAGGGAGCCATGATGTAGGCTTCTGTGATGTTGACCTCAGCAAGTCTCCAGCAGCCATGCTCCAGTGTATATATGAGCCTTTAGAGGCGTTTCACCTTAGTTGGAAATGGATAGATTCTTGCACAGCACCTTTCACAGTCATTAGTGGCACTCAAGAAGGCCATTGTCTCAGCTCAAATGTAGACTCAGAAGGCATTAACTGCGGGGAAGCTATTAGCCAAGCATATTCCTTGCAAACGAGCTACTCATTGTTGCTGTTGTTAGGTGCCATTGAGTCAGTACCCACTCATAGAGACCCTACGCACAACAGAATGAAACACTGTCTGCTCCCATGCCAACCTTGCAATCATTGCTATGCCTAAGTCCAATGCTGCCACCACCTTGTCAATCCATCTCATTGGGGGGTGTTCATCTTCTTCTCTGACCCTCCACTTTTCCAAACACTGTATCTTTCTTCAGTAACTGCTCCCTCCTGATACTATGTCCAAAGTATGAGAGGTGAAGTCAGGCCATCCTGGCTTCCAGAAAGCATTCTGGCTGTACTTCTTTCAACACAGATCTGTTTGTTCTTTGGCAATCCCTGGTAATTTTAATATTTTCCTCCAATGCTGTAACTCATATGCATCAATTCTTCTATGGTCTTCCTTATTCACTCTCCAACTTTCACATGCATATGAGGTTATTGAAAGTACCATGGCTTGGAACAGGTGGACATTGGTCCTCAAATTGACATCTTTGTTCATTTGATTTCTTGCCTGCTGCTTCCATGAGTGTTGATGGTTGATCTGAGCATAATGAAGTCTTTGACAGCTTCAATCTTTTCTCCATTGATATGGATGCTGTTTACTGGTCCAGTGGTGGGGATTTTTGTTTTCTTTACGTTGAGATGCAACCCATACTGAAGGCTGTGGTTACTGATCTTCATCAGTAGGTATTTAAGTCCTCTTTGATTTCAGCAAGCAAGGTTGTATCATCTGCATATCACAGGTTGTTAACGAGTCTTCATCCAATCCTAATGTCACCTTTTTCTTCGTATAGTCCATCTTCTTGGATTGTTTGCTTAGTATACAGATTGAAAAAGTATGGTTAAAGAATACAACCCTGGAACACACCTTTCCTAATTTTGAACCATTTGGTGTTCCCTTGTTCTATTCAAACAATTGCCTCTTGGTCTATGTACAGATTCCTTATGAGTATAAGTAAGTGTTCCGGAGTGCTCATTCTCTGCAATGTTGTCCATAGCTTGTCATGATTCACACAATCAAAAGTCTCTTCTTAAAGACATATATAAATAGGTACATCTTCATGCCTGTCACAGAGTAGGAGTAATATTTTGACTACTTCAATCTTTACAGTGAAAAACTTAAGTCACCAGCTGAGTGAGAGGAGGTGGGGAGAGGTGTTGAGGTCTGTGGAAAGACAAGGCATGAAGTAGTTGATCTGAACAGTGGAAGAGAAAATTGAGTGATAACTAGGCGACACTGATGATACTAGTATTCAGTAGTCACAAATTTAAAGCAATATCAGCAACAGAAGCATCAGGAGAAGAAGCAAAAGCGATTGGAGTAGTTGAAGAAAAATTTAGTAATAAAGAATTACTTGAATCTGTAAAGTTAAAGGAGCAAGTGTCAAGCAAACAAAAACCTAGAGACACTTTCTTTTTGTAAATATATTTTTACAAAAAACTTCTGCTAGCTATCAGTCAATAAAACCACATTAAGTCCATATACCTATACCCAGTAGGATTTTGACAAAAGTACCAAGTCAATTTAATGGGGGAAAGAAAAATATCTTCAATAAATGATGCTAGGAGAAGTAGATCTGTATGCATACATACAAAGGATGAAATTGGACCCATACTTCATATCATATATTAAAGTTAACTCAAAATGATAAATGACCTAAAATCAGAAGGAAACCAATGCAGCTCTTAGAAGAAAATATACAGGAAAAACTTCAGGACCTTCTTTTAGACAGTGGATCCTTAGATATGACATCAAAAGTGTAAGCAACAGAAGACATTATAGATAAATGACCTTCATCAAAATTCAATTAATTATGCACCAAAGGACTTTATCAAAAATTGAAAGGACAGCTTATAGAATGTGAGAAAATATTTGGGAACCATATAATTGATAAGGGTTTAACATCTAGAATACATAAAGTACTACTACAACTCAACAAATAACACAAACTAAAAAGAGGTAAAGAACCTAAGTAGACTTTTTTCCAAAAATGATATATAAATGGTAAATAAATATATGAAAGGATGATCAAAGTAATCAGTAACCAGGAAGATACATATCAAAATCACAATGAGATACAACTTCATACCCACTAGGACGGCTATTAAAATAGGAAAATAGAAGCTAACAAATGCTGGAAATGATCTGAAGAAACTTGAATCCTAGTGCTTTCTGTTGGAAATGTAAAATGGTGCAGACATTATGGAAAACACGTTGGGGATCCTCAAAAATCTAAATTTAGAATTATCATGTTGTTGTTGTTAAGTAGCATTGAGTCTGCTCCAACCCATAGATACCCTGTATAGGGTTTCTGAGGAATGATTTATGCGCTTGAACCATATGACTCAGTAACTCCACTGCTACGTATATATAAAAAAATCCCAAAAATAAGTACTCAAACAGATACTTGTGTATCAATGTTCACTGCAGCATTATTCACAAGAATTAAATAATTGAAACAACCCATCAACATTTTTACCCATTTCATTGTTTTCACCACATTTCGTTTATCCATTCAAGTGTCCATCAACAAATGAATGGATAAACAAAATGTGATACAAAGAATATCCTTTTGGTATTTAGAGAAATGAAATTCTAAAACATGCTACAACAGGGATGAACCTAGAAAACATTATGCTGAAGGAAATAAGTTAGACACAAAAGGGCAAATGTTTTATGATTGTTGTTGTTAAGTGCCATCAAGTCAGTTCCAACTCATAGTGACACTATTTAGGGTTTCTAAGGAGCGGCTTGTGAATGTGAACTGCCAACCTTGTCATCTAGTGCTTATCCTACAGTGCCACACCACTTAAGTAAATACATACAGATAAGCAAATACATACAGACAAAAGTAAATTAGAAGTTAGCAGGAGTTAGAGGGAAAGAGAAGTGGGAAATTATTCCTTAAGGGATATTGATTTTCTGTTAAGGGATAATGAAAAACTTTTGGAAATAGAACATAATGATGGTTTCACAGCATGGCAAATGTAATTAATGTTATTGAATTGTATGGTTGAAGTGGAAATCTTGTTATGTTTATTTTACTACAAAAATTATGTTTTAACAACAAACAATTTATATGTAAGAATCATGCTGACCTCATATTTCCCTGAAGAAGCAATGGAATATCAAGTATACAACCACTTTAAGCAATAAGGCAGTCAAGATATCAAACAACATATTGCAGTCGGCAAATCTGCCATACAAGACCTCTTTAAAGATATCACTGTAAAGAATAAGGTACACCTGGCTCAAGCCATGGTATTTTCAGTCACCTCATATGCATGTGAATTTTGGACACTGAATGAGAAAAACCGTAGAAGAAATAATACATCTTAATTATTATGTTGGAGAAGAATATTGAATGTACCATGAACTGCAAGAAGAATAAATAAATCTTTCATGGACGAAATGTAGCCAGAATGCTCCTTAAAAGCTAGCATGGCAAGACTTCATCTCTCATGCTTCTGACATGTTAGCAGGAGGGATCAGTCCCCAGAGAAGTAGACCATGCTTGGTAAAGTGGAGGGTCAGGGAATAAGAGGAAGACTTCCAATGAGAATGACTGGCACAGTAGCAGCAGCAGCAAAGGGCTTAAGTGTAACAATAATTGTGAAGATTGTACAAGACCCAACAGTGTTTTGTTCTGTTGTGCATAGGGGGTGGAACCAGCTTGGCAGTACCTAATAACAGCAACATACTAATGAAGACCAGAAGAGCTAGATGGCTTCCAGCTACCACTACCAACTGCTCTGAAAGTAATAAATAAAGTGGGAAAGAAATGTGGAACAAAAGCCAAAATCATAAAAAAGACTAGCTTACTGCTCAGTTAGAGACTGGTAGCACCCCTTAGTCTCAGATTTGGCCTTCAGGTCTGGAACTGAATTTATCTCCATCACACAATTTTCAGCAGCTAAACATTAGACAGCTCTATAAGGTCTGTAAGTCCTGATGTGGCACTGCGGGTTAATGTGCTGGACTGCAAAATTGCTTTGAAGCACAAGGTCAGGGGTTCAAGCTCACCAGCTGCTCTTTGAAAACCCTATACAGGTTCACATTGGGTGCAACTGACTCAATGACACTTAACATAACAACAACATAATGTGAACAATAACACTAGAGAGGTATATAGTCCTTAGAATAATTAAAAAGTTGAGATCAAAAGAGAAGTTTGGCCAAAGACAAAGTTCAGAAGGTAACAAGGATTATGAAAGGAAGAGAAATGGAAACAGGAAATAGAGAGGGAGGGGATGCTGTTGTTGTTGTTATGTGCCTTGGAGTTGGTTCCAACCCATAGTGACCCTGCACAGAGTTTCCAAGGCTATAAATCTTTGCAGGAGCAGAAAGCCTCATCTCTCTCCCGTGGAACAGCTGGTAGTTTCTAACTGCTGACCTTGTGGCTTGCAGCCTGATGCTATATTGTGGAAATTGCAATTAATGGCATAAAACAAAATGAGTATGAGTTGTTAAATGTAAACCTTCACCCACTTCACAATAAAAAGTTAAATAAATATAGATGAGTAAAACTTACATCACATTTAAACTGGGTCCTGAGGGCCAAGAAGGATTTAAGTGGGTGAAGAGTTAGAAGAAGAACATTCCAGGGAGAAGGAATAACATGTGAGCATCTCAAGGAGAACTGAAAGAAGGCTAAAGTAGCTATAGCAATCAGAGATGATGGCAAAATGGAGTTAGAAAGACCAGGTCGGAGAGTCAGCTTGTGCTCAGTCCAGTAGGGCATTAAGTTTTCTTTTAAAGTATGTTGAAAACCACAGGTATGCTATAAGTAAAGAGTGACATCTGTGTTCTATTTTAAGATCATTCTGATTCCTTGTTAAGAAACAGGGGGAGAGCAAGAGTGGAAGTTCGGAGGCTACTGCAGGTAGGAAATGATGTTGTAGATACTTGTAGGAAGTGTGAAAATGGAAAGAACTGGATAAAACAGAAATATGTGCAGAGACAGTGTTGTTTTTGTGACGTGTCCTCAAGTCACTTCCAAATTATAGCAAGACTCTGCACAACAGAACAAAACACTGTGAAGTCTTTTGCCATCCTCACAATTGTTGTGAGCCATTTGCTGCTGCCACCCTTCCAATATCATTGGGGGTCTTCCTCTTTTGGGCTTATCCTCCACTTTACCAAACATGATGTCCTTCTCCGAGGACTCATGCCTCCAGATAACATGTACAAAGTATGAAAGATGAAGTCTTGCCATCATGGCTTCTTAGGAGCATTCTGGCTGTACTTCTTCCAACACAGATTGATTTGTTGTTCTAGCAATCCATGGTGCTTTTAATATTCCTCGCCAACATAATAATTCAAATGCATCAATTCTCCTGTGGTCTCAATCATTCACTGTCCAAAACTCACGTGCATGTGAAGTGACTGAAAACAACCTGGCTTGGACCAGGTGTGACATCTTTGCTCTTGAACACTTTAAAGAGGTCTTGTGCAGCAAATTTGCCTATGTCATATGATTTCTTGACTGCTGATTCCACAAGTGTTGATTTTGGACACAAACAAAATGAAATCTTTGACAACTTCAATCTTTTCTCCATGTATCATGATGGTATTTAATGGTCCAGTTGTGAGGATTTTTCTTTACGTTGAAGTACAACGCACACTGAAGACTGTGGACTTTGATCATCATCAGAAAGTATTTTAAGTCCTCTTTGCTTTCAGTTGACAAGGTTGCATCATCTGCATATCTCATGATGTTAATGCATATTTCTCCAATCCCGATGCCACATTCTTCCTCATATAATCCAGTTTATAGTATTATTTATTCAACAGACAGATGGAAAAAGTTTGGTGAAAGAATACAGCTCTGGCACACACCTTTCCTAATTCTGAACTATTCAGTGTCCCCTTTTTCTATTCAAATGACTGCCTTTTGGTCAGTCTCATGTTCTTCATGAATATAACCAAATATTCTGGAATACCCATCATTCTCAATGTTATCCACTCCTTGTCATGATCCACACAGTCAAAAGGCTTTGAATGTTCAATAAAGCACAGGAAAACATTTTTCTGGTATTTTCAGCTTTCTGCCAAGGTCCATTTCTCGTCAGCAATGATAACCCTCATTCCAAGGGCATCCCATCCCACCAGCAAGCCTCATCTGAGTCTAGCTTGAACCTCTGGCAGTTTCCTGTCAATGTACTGTTGCAGTCATTTTTAAATTATTTCCAGCAAAATTTTACTTGCATGTGATATTAATGACATTGTTTGATGATTTCCACATTCCATTGGGTCACCTCACGTTAGAATGGGAACAAATATGGATCTCTTGCAATCATTTGGCCAGGTAGCCTTCTCCCAAATTTCCTGGCATCACCAGCAAATGAAAGTCTAAAATGCTTTACTGCATTCACATCATCACAGTCAACTCTACTTTGAGGAGGCAGCTCTTCCCTAGTCATAGTTTGAGAATCTTCCAACTTGAGAGGCTCATCTTCTAGCACTATATCTGACAATATTCTGGTGCTATGCATAATGTTTTCATTTTCCAGCACTATAGCTAACAATATTCCACTGAGATTTTCAGTATCTGTATATAAAATATAATCTGCCTCTCTTTTTGTCTTAGTCTGTCTGAGACCGGAAGTTCCGCTGAGACCTGTCCACCATGGGTGACTCTGCTGGTATTTAAATTACTGTTGTCATGACTTTCAGCATCGCAGAAACATACAAATCACCACAGTATGACAAACTGACAGATGAGTGGTGGGAGAGACTCAGAAGGACAAGTCAATAGATTGAATGTGTTACGGAAAATTGCAAAATCAAGAATCCCATCTTTTTCTGTGTAGGAGTTTATGCCATTTACTAAATTTAGAAGGACCAAAAAAATTAACAAGTTGCAACTGGGAAAACAGAAAAGGGAATTCTGAGCTCTAGTTTGAACATTTTAAATGTGAGATGCCTATGAGACATCGAAGTGAAGATGTTAAGTAGGCAATTGAACTTCAGAATAGTGGTCTAAGCTAGAGATGTATTTTTGGAAGTCTTGTCACATAGATGATATTTTAAACTATAGGATATTGATGAGATTGCCAAAAGAAAAAAAAAAAAGAAATGTCAACATTTAGAAGTTGAATGGAGAAAGAGAAGATAATAATGGATTTAGAAAAGAAACAGACAATGAATTCAAAAGAAAACCATACGGAGTATTGGAGTCCTGGAAGAAGAAGTGAATGATCAATTGTGTCAAAATCTGCAAATGTCTAATAAAGTGAGGACATGCCATGTCGTCATTAGATTTGACTACATGAAAGTTGTTGTTAACAAAAGCAGTTCCAGTTGAGTGGTAAAGGTGGACTTCATATTGGAGCAGAATTGAGAATAAAGAGAAGTTGAGGAAGTTGAGACAACTTGTTCAGACAAACTTCTGAGTAATTTGGACATGCTGAAAATCGTTAAGTAGTAGCTGGAGAGAGATGAAGTCTCAAGAGAAAGGTTTTTGTGAATTTGTTTTAGAATAGAAAATTGTAAAAACAACATAGTCGAGTTGTCTGGCCTCCTCCCCATTGGCATCATTACAAAGCTGATTCCTATGAAGCAGAGGTCAGACATATCTTCTTTCTGCAAACTTTTCACCAATTTTGATACCAGCTGCCCCTCCTTTGGCATTTAGCCCACTATCTCCTTTCTTCTCTTCAATAATTTGTTGCCCAGCCTCTGCCTTACTAGGATAAGTGTTACAATGCTCTTTAGCTCTAGTGTTAACTACCAAGAGGCACCCCATTCCACCAGCAAGACTTCTGCAAGAAGGTACTAAGTTCTCTTGCTCCATGTGTCAGTATACCTGCTGTAATTGCCTCACTTCATAGGCTGGGAAGCCCATCACACTGTCTCCTGCAGGTCACCTGGTTCTGCTGACACCATTTCTCTGCTACTGCTTCTTGCCATCTCTGGTGTTACAACTCTTTCTCTCTGTCTCTTGGGTTTAGGAGGTTCTCAGCACAGAGATCTTGGGTCTTCAGAACATGCTGTACTCCTAGTTCTCTTTTCTTGGTGTAATGAAGCCTTTTCTGTCTCTAGAAAGGTTCATTTTGAGTGGGATGCATAGGACTAGAGTGGAGAGTGAAGCGTCCA
>NW_006408678.1:7816564-7821236 GCF_000296735.1 Chrysochloris asiatica | reverse complement strand
TGGTGAAAGGAGATGGGGATAAGACTCTTGTGGTTCAGTAGTGAATACTTGCTATCAGGACTGATTGTGAATGTTGCAAATGTAAAGGTAGACAAATGTTTTGTAACAAAAGGAGAGGAGTGGTTGATCTTGCAGTCCAGGAGCAGATGACCCTGGGACCATCAAAGGAGAAGAGCCGAGTGCCGGACCCTATGCAGAGAAGCAGCGATGCCAGAAATGGAGATAGAGATGATGATGTGGAGAGATGGAGTGGTTGGGGATGCTAGACTCAAGGAGGGAGAAGAGCTGTGTGCTGGCGGCCTGGGGGGCTGGCGTGCAGGGTATACCTTTGGTTGTTTGAATGGTTATATATTCCTGAGTGCTTCAGTGTACATCTGGAAAAAAAACTCAGAGGGAATGGAAGCAAATACTGTTGATGATGCATGGAGGGGATTGTAATCATTGCAATGAAATGAAATATGATAGGATGAATGTAAAGCTGGTGTTCTCCCATGTAAACTATCACTCAATTCACAATAAAAACTTAAAAAAAAAGACTAGTGGGATGGTAAAACTGACCAATCCCCTTGTTAGATTTGCACAAACTGTCCTGGTATGGCACTGTAGGATAAACATTAGGCTGCTAGCCATAAGATAACCTCAAAGTTGGTGGTTCAAACCCATGCCACTACTTGGAAACTATACAGGGTTATTATGAGTCAGAACCAACTCAAGGGTTCTTAACAACAACCCCCCCCTCCCACCTCCTAAAGGTGTCCTGCTCCTTATTTGCATGATAAGCAAGCTATCTGATCCCCTTGGGGGGCCACAAGCACCTCATTTGCATAGTCTCACCCAGCCCTATGGAGAGAATTGCAGGACCATGTTGAGAAAAGCGAAACAAAAGTGATCCCTTGCACTGCAGGCCCCCTCCTGCCTTTCTTAGCCATGGCTCTTTCATACTTGGAGGATAACTTCCCCCTCCCAATCACTTTACAAGTCCGCTAACGTCATGAACCATAACGACCCTGTACAGGGTTTCCGAGGGTGTAATGAACTGTTTTTGCTCTTCAGTCGGGCAAAGGTCCCTTAGGTTACTCAGGTACCAACCATTCATATCTGCTGCGGATTCTCCACAAGTTGTCACAGCTTCACCCTTTCAGGTCTCTGATAAAATTTAACCAAGAGAAAATATCAGCATAGATATCTATACTGATCTATTTAACTCGAGCTGTCAGCATAGCAAAACCTTTAAGGGACTTTAGGTGTGACCAGTGTACTCCAGGTCACTGTACCAAGTTCACATTTTCACAGTTAAGGTCGCTATGGGTCGGTACCAACTCGATGGTACCTAGCAACAACAACAACACAGCTTCTACAACTATAGTTTTTACAATCCCAATTAACCTTGTTAAAGATCAGTACGCACATCGAAATTATGCAACCCTATCAACATCTTCCCCAGCCATATGAGGAAAAGGGGAAACTATTCAGTAAGCATGTTATCCAGATATGGGGCCATTCCTGTCACAACACAAAGTCACTCCAGCCACACCAAAGGAGGAGACAAAAAGAACTTTAATCACTTACACATAAGTAGGGAACCGGACAGAATTTCTGTACTCCCTCTACTCTGCGTTCCTTCCCAGGTTTTCACTGTTGAGTTTGTAACAGCTGAGGCTGGGTAACACTTGGTAAAATACCAACCACTTCAAAGTCTGAAAAGGGGAGAAAGATATTTATATAGGAAGGCTGGAGGTTACACATGAATCACAAGTTAACCTTTTTTTTTCCCCCCACAGACTTTCTGTGCAAGTAAACTGCATCCACAAACATTTTCAGAGATCATTATGATTCATCTCGGGTTTCAGCAAAACCTCTTGACTATCTTTTGTTTCTCAAAAAGCTACAGTTGAGGGGAGTCCAGGGCAAGCTGGTGGAGTAACAGGTGCACTGTGCTGACCCCCTGCAGCAGAGCATTATCAGATATAGTGCTGGAAGATGAGCCCCTCAGGTTGGAAGGCATTCAAAATATGAGTGGGGAAGAGCTGCCTCTTCAAAGAATAGTTGACCGTGATGATGCAAATGGAGTAAAGATTTCAGGACCTTCCTTTGCTAAAGGGGCACAACTTCAAACGAGAGGAAATAGCTGCAAAGACTTATTCATAATCAGAATACAGAATGTACAAACTGTGAATCTAGGAAAATTGGAAGTTGTCAAAAATTAAATGGAATGTATAAAGATCAGTATCCTAGGCATTATTGACCTGAAATGGACTGTTATTGGCCATTTCGAATCTGACAATCATACTGTTTACTATACTGGGAATCACAAAGAGGAATGACATTGCATTCATCATCAAAAAGAACATTTTGAGCTCTATCTTGAAGTATAATGCTGTCTGTGATAGGATAATATCCATATGCCCACAAGGGAGATGAGTTAATACCACTATTTTTCAAATTTACATACCAACCACAAAAGCTAGTCTTGATTATGGGTTTTATTTAGAATCTTTTAATCACACTTAGGTTGATATGTTTTTTTCTTATGACTGGTTGATGGCTCCTTTTGTTGTTGTTAGGGGCCATCGAGTCAGTACCAACTCATAGAGACCCTATGCACAACAGAACGAAACACTGCCCAGTACTGAGCCAACCTCAATCATTGCTATGCTTGAGTCCATTAATGCTGCCACTTTGCCAATCCATGCCAATCCATCTCGCTGGGGATCTTCCTCTTTATCTCTGACTTTCCACCATATCAAACATGATATCTTTCTCCAGTGGCTGGTCCCTCCTGACAATATGTCTAAAGTATGAGAGATGAAATCTGGCTATCCTGGCTTCCAAGGAAGGAGCACTCTGATTGTACTTCATCTAACACATAACTATGGCTCTGTTAGACTACTTGTTTTAGGACAAGTCCTTTACATCTCAGATGCTATCCTTTTTGATAGCTGGGCACCATGTAATTTCTTCACCATGCTTCACTCTATTTGAAGTGACCCTTTTAGGAAATATTAGTATGGAATAGGACCACATTGGAGCCCTGATAGTGTAGTGGATTACAAACTGGGCTGATAACCACAAGGTCAGCAGTTTGAATCTACCAGTTGCTCTGTGGGAGAAAGATGAGGCTTTCTGCTCCCATAATGACAGCCTCTGAAAACCTATTGTTGTTATGTGCCGTGGAGTCAGTTCCGACTCATAGTGACCCTGTACAGGGTTTCCAAGGCTGTAAATCTCTTCAGGAACAGATAGCCTCATCTTTCTCCCAGGGAACAGCTGGTAGTTTCAAACTGATGACCCTGAGGTTAGCAGCTTGATTCGTAACCACTATGCTACCAGAGCTCCTTATAGGGTCTCTGTGAGTCCAAAATGACTCAACATCACACAGCCATCACTATCACCATCAAGGCCACATTAGAGAAACCTGGTAATTAGTAATTTCTTATTGGTAACTGCGAATGAGTCTGCTCTGACAAATAGTGGCCCAATAGAGGGTTTCACTTCTGACCTTGCGGTTAGCAGCTGTGCTGATCCTACAGTGCCATACCAGAACTCCGTTATGTAGCTTGTTGCTTTTGTTATTGTTAAGTGTCGCTGAGTCGCTTCTGATTCATAGTGACCCGTATATGGTTTCTGAGGACCAACTGGTGAGTTTGAACTATTGACCTTGCAGTTAGCAGTCCAGTGTTTATCCTACAGTGCCTAAAAAGGCTTTAAGACAGAGTTCAAATTCATACATGAGCTGCTTCATTTGTAACATATTAGTTTTCTGTGTCAAAGCACTTTTATACACCATTTACATCAATTAGCCTATCATTTCAAAACTAGTCAGACACAGCAATGTCTAAGTGTAAATCACAAAGCAATAACTCTAATTACCTTCATTTACACAGGGACAGTTATAAGTCTACAAGGTATAATGACATACAATAATAACAGGAGAGCAAATATAATAAGAAACATAGAAAGTCTAATGATTTTTGTCTCTACTCATGGACTCTTGTTCCGAGCTTTTGGGATGAGTTGTCTACCTCCTATGCAATCATCTACTTCTGGCCATGCTGTGGGTTTTGGATAAATGTCCTTGGCGCAGTACCAAGAATGCCCATTGATTTCCCTCTCAGGTGAAGACCAACTGGTGCTGAACAGACGGGTCTAGAGGTATGCTAAGAACTCCATTAGCTTGGTCCATCACAGTATGATACGTGCATAGGTCTCTACTAAGAGTTTTTAACAAAATTGTTATGCAGAGAATTCACTCCTAGAATATATTCTGTCAACTGAATGGCCTTGAAGCCACTCAGTGTTTCCAAATTGTCAGTTTAGTTCTATTAAAATCTTTGTCTTAAAGACAGATCATACAAGAATAAAATTAAGTCTTCAACCAAATAACCTAGGGAAAAAAGTTATTTTAGCAGTGAGAAATACATTTCCATGTGACATTAAAGCTTTAAAAAAATTCTTAACTACCAGATCATTCAAATTTACATAGTAACCACTAAAGCCAGTGATGATGACATTGAAGAATTCTACCAAATTCTTTCAGTGTGAAATTTATCAAACATGTAATCAAGATGCATTGATTTACCTCTGTTTACTTTAACTACTGCATTCCTCCTTGTGTTTTCCACCACTTTCATCTTTACTAACCTCCCTCTTGTTGTATATTGCCTGCCCTATC
>NW_006408678.1:7806658-7808288 GCF_000296735.1 Chrysochloris asiatica | reverse complement strand
CACAACAGTGAGATTGGGGTGGGGGTATAGTTCAAGTGTTGGGGAGGGCAATACAAAAAGGGGGAGGAGGTGGAAGAACAAGATAGATAGGGGAACACTGAGAAAGGTTTACATGGTCTAAGTGGGACAGAGGTAAATAGTGATGCATGTTCAAACTTGGAACTATAGGGCTCTGAGATACAGGGATAGAGGCATAGTTTGAAGAGGGGAAATAATACTAAAATGCTTGACTGTCATATGAATATTGGTTTCCCTTGCCTACTATTGTAAAATAGACACTTGAGTGGGATACAAAGGAACGTTGGGAAACATGATTACAGAAAACTTGTAAGCTCGTCTTCAGCCAATAATTGATTGGAATACCTAAAAGAGGTTCTAGAACTTGTCCAAAGTCTTTGCAGAGTATAGGACCTTAGGTGGAATCCTGAGCCCCATCCAGAACCTTAAGGAGGTGGGACATTACCACTAGCAAGGACAAGCAGACCAACCTGGAACAGCTAGAGCAACAGAAGATAAATCTTCAAAGAACGATCATCAGGCAAAACCCAAAACAAAAATTGTTAGCATGACTGGCTACTACAAGAATAAGCAAGCTGTTCACCGGGAAGCCATCAAGGTAAGCAATCAAGTTCCTTAAGGCAAACCCCTCTCTAAGACTGAAACTCGAAGGGAACACATGAACAGGCAAGTAAGCTTGCTGGAGACCACATTGGTCTACTGGTGAGTGGAAGAGAGGGAAAGGCAGCAATGAAGAAATGGGCTGAGTTCAACCAGTCCATTGACCCCTGTTGACCTGGAGATGAGAGAGAGGAGGAAGGGCTGGTGGTTACTCCCAAGTGTGGTGAGACCTGGGGACACATGAGACCATGGGCATGGACATAGCCACAGAGGGATAGAGCTGAGAGTGAAGCATGCAGCTGATATGAAGTGAGGGCAGATGCACAAGAACACCCAAACTTGCAGATAGTATCCATTTGACCTAGCCAATATGGTTTGATAATCAGAACGACTAGAGGAAGATTACGAAAAAAAAAAAAAAAATTGTTTCGGGGGATAAAGGAATCAAGGGTAAATTGCCACAATCTGATGAACCTGACCTATATTCATGGAGGTAGTAACTCTAAATACCAAAAGAGAAGGAAGGAGTCTTCACATCAAGTATCAATGCTATTCCCTCTGTACACAGGGTAGATAGGGACCGGCAACTCAAGACATTGGCTGCCTAAAATGATAAAGGCACGAAGTGACTGGCTTACAAGGTTTCAAGAGGGAGTTTAGTTTAAGTGTGTGTGGTGGGGGTGGGGAGGAGAAAGAGTCCCCACTGAATAGTTTTCAACTTGTCTCGATGGGTCTGGTGAAAAGAGATGGGGATAAGATTCGTATGATTCAATAGTGAATAATTATTATGACTAATTGCAACTGTCACAATTGTAAAGGTAGAAGTTTTGTAAAACACATGGGAGTGGTCAATCTTACAGTCCAGAAACAGAGGACCCTAGGACCATCAAGGGACAAGAACATAAGCAGAATGCAGGACCTTATCCAGAGAAGCAGCGATGGCAGAGATGTGGACTTGGAGAGACGGAGTGACTGAGGACTCCAGATTCATGGGAAGAGGGAATAAGAGCTG
>NW_006408678.1:7798054-7806558 GCF_000296735.1 Chrysochloris asiatica | reverse complement strand
TTATCCTGGGTCTCTTTCCTTTGCATATACAGTTTGTAATTGTTTTTTCCATTCCTTGTCTTTGGTTTTATAAATCTTGATTAGGATATGCCTTGGTATTTTCTTTTGGGATCTATCCTGTTTAGGGTTCGTTCAGCTTCTTGTATGATTATCTTCTCATCTTCCATTATGTTAGTGTAGTTTTCTTTTAACAACTCTTTGACAATTTTCTCTGTCCTTTTTAGTATCTCTTCCTGTTCTGGAACTCCAATCACCTGTAAGTTGGTCCTCTTCATGGCGTCCTGCATAACTCTTAGGATTTCTTCAGATTTTTTCATTCATTTTTCTAATAGTTGTTCTACGTTTTTCTTATTCACTGTGCAACTTTCACATGCTTATGAAGTACTGAAAATACCATGGCTTGGGTCAGGCTCACCTTAGTTCTCAAACTGACATCGTTGCTTTTGAACACTTAAAAAAATTATTTTGCAGTAGATTTGCAAAATCAAATTTATTGCAAATGCAATACAGCTTTTGATTTCTTTAAGTTTTATTGTGGATTGAGTGATAGTTTACATGGGAGAACATGTGTTTTACACTCATTATTTCACTGCAATGATTACAATCTCCTCCGTGCATCATCATTCAACAGTATTTGCTTCTATTCCCTTTGGTGTTTTTTTTGGTGTTTTTTTTTTGGAGGGGGGGGTGATGTACACAAAAACACCCAGGAATATACAATCATTTAAACAATCAAAGGGCACATTTTGAAAGCCTGCTTCCTAGCCACCAGCACACAATCTTTCTCTTTACATGAGTCCAGAGTGGCTGTCTATCTCCATGTCATCATCTCTGCCTTGATCTCTGGTGTCACTGCTTCTCTGTATAGGATCCACTTGTGCTCTTCTCCCTTGATGGCCCTAGGGTCCTCTCATCCTGGACTGTAAGATTAACTACTTCCCCATTTTTGTTACATAACTTCTACCTTTACAGTTGTGACAGTCGCAACTAGTCATGATAACAATTACTCACTGAATTAAAAGAATCTTATCCTCATCTCCTTTCACCAGACCAGTCTAGACAAGATGAAAACTATTGTGGGGATTCTACCTTCCCCTGCACACTCTGAAACTAAACTCCCCTTGAAAACTTGTAAGCCAGTCATTTCATGCCTTTATAGCCCCCCAGTTTTGGGTAACCAATGTCTAAGTTGCCCATCCCTATCAACCCTGTATACAGAGGGGATAGGAGTGAAGACTTCTTCGCTCTCAGTTGATATTTTAAGCCACTACATCTATAGTATAGGTCAAGTTCATCAAATTGTAGCAATTTACACTTGTTTCCTTTATCAAAAAATTTTATCTTCTTCTAGTCAAGTTATGATCATGAAGCCATCAAAGCTAATTTTAATGGATACTAGCTAGAAGTTTGGGTGTTCTTGTGCATCTCTCCTCACTTATAAGCTGGATGTTTCACTGTCAGCTCTAGCCCTCCATGGATATGTCCTTGTCCATGGGCTCAGGACCAACCAGCCCTTCCTGTTCTCGCTCTCATTTCCAGGTCAATGGGAGGGCATTTGATTTCTTGACTGCTACTTCCATTAATGTTGATAGTGGGTCCAAGCAAAATGAAGGCTTTTGACAACTTCATTCTTTTCTTCATTTATTATGATGTTATTTATTGGTCCAGTGGCGAGGAGTTGTGATTTCTTTACATTGAGGTGCAACCCATACTGAAGCCTGTGGTCTTTGATCTTCTTCAATAAGTATTTTAAGTCCTCTTCACTTTCAGCAACCAAGGTTGTGTGATCTGCATATTGCAGGTTGTTAATGAGTCTTCCTCCAATCCTGATGCCACTTCTTCTTCTTCATATAATCTAGTTTCTTAGATTATATGCTCCATTATACAGACTGAATACAAATGGTGAAATAATACAACCCTGGAACATACCTTTCCTCATTTTGAATCATTCAGTATCCCCTTGTTCTGTTCAAATGACTATCCCTTGGTCTATGTACAGGTTTCTTATGAACACAAATGTTACAGAATACTCATTTTCTACAATGTTGTCCAATAGTTTGTCATGATCCATGCAATCAAAAGCCTATGCATAGTCCATAAAGCACTTAAACATCTTTCTGGTATTCTCTGCTTTTAGCCAAGATCCATCTGACATCAGCAATGACATTCCTCCTTCCACGTCCTTGTCTATTTCTGACTTGAACCTCTGGCTGTTCCCGGTTAATGTATTATTTTTGCAGCCATTTAAAAATTATCTTTAGCATCTTTTGCATGTGATATTAATGATCTTGCCCAATGATTTCCACATTCTGTTGGTTCACCTCTCCTTGGAATGGGCACAACTCAAAATGAGAAACAGCTGTAAACATCCATTAATTATCGTAACATGTTGTTGTTAAGTGCCATCCAGTTGGTGCCAACTCATAGCTATCCTGTGCACAACATAATGAAACACTGCCAGTCCTGCACTAACTTCACAAACATTGTTACGCTTGAGTCCATCGCTGCTGCCACTGCACCAATCCATCTCATTAGGTGTCTTCCTCTTTTTCTCCCGCACTCCACTTAACCAAACATGGTGTTCTTCTCCAAGGACTGGTCCCTGCAGATAATATGTCCAAAGTATGAGATACGAAGTCTGGTCATCCTGGCTTCCAAGAAGCGTTCTGGCAAACTGATAGATGAGTGATGGATCGGAACATGGAATGGAACAAATATGAATGTAAGAAACTTGGAAGCTGTCAAAAATGAAATGGAACACATAAATATCAATATCCTATGTGAGGCACTGTGAACTAATGCGTCAGACTGCAAAGTCTTTTGAATTGCAAGGTCAGTGGTTCAAGCTCACCAGCTGCTCCTTGGAAACCCTATACAGGGTCACTATGGGTCGGGATTGACTCGACGGCAATTAATAATAACAACAACATACATCAGTGACCTGAAATAGACTGGTATTGGCCATTCTGAATCTAACAATCATATGGTTTACTATGCCACGAATGAAAATTTGAAGAGGAATGGGATTGCGCTCATCATCAAAAAAAGAACATTTCAATATCTATCTTGAAGTATAATGCTGTTTGTGATAGGATAACATCCATATACCGACAAGAAAAACCAGTTATTCAAATTGAGATGCCTCATTATTCAGTTATAAATCCTCACACTGATCTCAATATCACCTCTCATGAACCCAACTCCCATCCCTCCCCAGCACCCAAGCTTTGTCTTCCGGATCTCAAGGTCAGTCTCAACCAAACTACAATTTCCTTAAGGGTTCCTCTAAATACTCCTTTTATTTAACTTACTTTCTCTAATTGAAATCCATCTCAGCCCTGCCTCTCCTACAGTGAACTCAAGTAGTGGCAGTTTTCACTCCCAGTGTCTTTGTATTGTAGGGCCTGTAGTTTGGGTTGGCATCTGTGTGTACTCCATTGATGCTTCCAAAACGTTTTCCCTCCCTCCTCTCTTAAACACTGGTATCTATGAATCTCATATCATCAGACAGTACTACCAACTACTTGTCTTTGTTGAAGTCATTTTCCAGACCCCCATTTCACTCCTTCAGTCTTTGAAAATGTTAGCTTCTGCTCATTGGTTTTCTTATCTACCTCCTATTATTGTCCTAGGCTATTTTTAATCTCCACACTGATGATCCTTCCAACATCTTATTCTCTTCTCCAATGGAATTGTCCTGTACCCTTTCTTAGCTACTAACTCCTAAAATCACTCCTACATTTTTTTTTTATTACCATTATATTATTACAATTCTGGAATAATCTCAATTTCCAACATCCCATCCTCCAATCTCTACTTCTTTTCTAGAATCCTAACTCCAAAAACCCTTCAATCCTACTGGGATCTATAACCATTGATCCTCCCACCTTTTCACTGTTAGCCCCCTATGTCCTTACTTCTCTCATTATCCAGGCTATGTGTTACATTGCCATTATTATCACTCTCTCATATACACCCTCAATTCTCTGGCTGTTTCCTCTCTTTGTTGTATTTGATCCAATGTAATGCTGGTTTAAATTAATTTTTAGCCCTCTCTATGACTATACCTCCACAGTGGAAGCTGGCAGGACAAAAGCACACAGCCATGCTGATTAATCATGCTTTCAATACATGATTATTAACTAACTGTAAATAGGTACTAATCTTGCTTGGCAGTTGTATATTCTCTACTTCATCCATTTGGAATCCATTCCTGTAATCCTTTTTCCTATAAAATGATTTCATACTTTCTCTCTCTTTAAATCTTCAATAATTTCTCACTAATCTTCACTCTCAATGATCTCACTACAAATCTCAATACAAACTTTTAAGTTCTGCAAGCTTTCAGGACATCGTCTGTGTGTGCATGTCCCCATCTTCTCTGCCTTCTCTCCCTGTGCTCCTAGCTAAAGCCAACCCTTCTACTTGTGCACTGCAGCCCATCCCATCTCTCCTACTCAAGGGTGGTGGTTGGTGGTTATGTGTCGTGGAGTCAGTTCCAACTCATAGTGACCCTGTACAGTGTTTCTGAGGAGCAGAAAGCCTCATCTTTTTCCTGAGGAACAGCTGGTAGTTTTGAACTGCTGACCTTACGGTTCGCAGCCCGATTCATAACCACTACACTACCAGAGCTCCTTTACTCAAGGGTACTGCTCCTCAAAATGCATTTTCCACTGCGTCATAAAACTTCTCTACCAGATCATGCTCATTAGTTATTATTTCTCCATTCTTAACAAAAGCAACCAACCAGCACTTTATCCCACTGCATTTCAGGTACACCCTTCTCCTTTCTTTCATAAGATGACAGCTCTTCCAGTTTGTCATGGCAGTTCATTTCCACTTGATTATTAATTACCTAAACTTTGGTTTAATTATTAATGATGCCCTTTAAAAATATGTTTTAGTTTGAATTGTAAATGACATGGTAAGGCTATCTTTTGATGTAAAATTCCTTGAAAGATCTGTCTACGCTCAATCTCTCCAATATAGCTTTCATGTTCTCGATCCCTACTCGAACCAGGTTTTGTCCCTACTACCCTGCTGAAATGGTCCAAGTTCACCAATTACCTTCAATTGTAAATTCTAATTGCCAATTCTCAGGCCTCATTTGTTTCATCTTTATGTAGCATTTTGACCCAATTATTCTCTTTTTTAACTCTTTCTTCATTTGGTTTCTGGGGTCCCACACTCTCCTTATTTTCCTCCCATCACACCATTTTGGTCTCCTTTGCTAGACTGAAGTTGTGTTGGGCAAGTGCACAGGAAACTGACATTCCAGCACAGGGCTCAGTGTCTGCCACATGGAAGTCTTTTCATATGACATGTTTTTATATTAATATGAGGTGCCTTCAAAAAGTTCATGGAAAATTTCATAATCTTTTAATCCACTTTCCAGGATTTTTTTGAAACCTCCTCCTAGTATAATATGGGAGTGAATGTCTTAAATTCTGGAAATTTTATATCATAAAAAGTTGCTTAATTAGCTCATTCTACATCTGCTTTTAGAATTCTTTTGCCTTCATAACTCTAGAGTTTTGTTTAAAAACAAAACAAAAAGAACTTCTGTTCAATGACAAGGAATGGAGGAAAGTAAAAATAAAGTGAAAAACACCAAACATAACCCAGTAGGAATGTGATAACTAGTAAGCATTACAAAGCAAACATATGGAATTCAAACAAAAGATCCACACCACTATTGCATCACTAGGAGGATGTGTGCAGAACAGTGCGTGCTCAGAACACTTTCTGAATCAAAACTGGAATAGAAATTCCTGTCTTTGCAGTCACAGAATGTATAGAGAAATTATAGAACTTCTGCCTGTGTCAACTTGTTGCACATTAACTTGAAGAATTTCTGCAAATGCCAAGCACTTGCTTTTGATTTTAGCTCAAATGATAAATACATCAAGTAAATCCTTTACTGTTGCTCTTTCTCAAGTGCTGAATTAATGGAATTTGTTTTTTGTTTGGGCTTTTATTTTCTCACAGCTCTGGAGGGTAAAAGTGCTTATCAGGGTGCTGGGCATGCTTAGTCCTCGTCAGAATCCTAGGGTGCTCCTTGTTTCTTGGCTTTTATTTTTTTGAGCATTTTATTATGGCCCGGATGAAAGTTTACAGAGCAAGTTAGTTTCTGACCGACCAATCTCTACACATTTTGTTTTGCAGCATTACTCGGAACACTCCCTCAGCATAACTGCGTTCTTCCCTGGGCTCCATTAGTTTCCATTCTTCCTTCTTTCCTGTCCTTTCATACTTTCTACACTTTGTTTTGGAGTTAATTATTGAAATTCTACTCAAACATTTCAACTTGTTCACTATGGCTAATTTTAAATGTCTTACTCAGATTATGTTATTTATCCAATTTAGTTGAAATGATTTTAATTATTGTAAACTATGGATGTTCATCATATCCTTTAAATGGATTCTGCTAGCATTCTTCAGGGAGATTTCTGCTCTCCTTTATGAAAATCTTGTATTATGTGCCTATTTTTTAAAAAAATTCTCATTTAATCTGGGTGACATTTGTGATTAAGTATCTGAGTTAATTTTTCATATCGATGGAAATATCACTGTGGAATGATTGCAGGAGAAAGGTTAATCACCCTGCCATGTATCCTTGCCACCCTAAAGCTCTTCACAAACATATTTCTTCACATAAACAGTGAAGAGTAAGTCAAGAAGCTGAGAAATTGTATTTCCCAAACATTTGAGTATAAATAACAAAGAATGAATTTACTTTTGATTTAAGACAAAGTTCTACTAGGACCAGAAAATGATTGCACATTTTATAATTAATAATTTGATTTCATTATTCCCCTTTTCTCTAAGCAGTGTTTTAAATCCTGAAACCTGCTAAGACTACACAGGTAAAGTGAATTTTAATATTCTACCTCTAACATGAATTTCCCTCCCCTAACAAGCAGGTGTGGTACTCTGGGTTAGGAGACCTGATGTGGCGCTGTGGGCTAATGCACTGGGCTTCACAGTCGCTTTGAACTGCAAGGTCGGTGGTTCAAGCTCACCAGCCACTCCTTGGAAACCCATACAAGGTCGCTGTGATTCGGTACCGACTCAATGGCACTTCACAACCACCACCAGGGTAGTTTCTAATGGTTTATAAAAACCAATGTGCTCAACATTTTTATCTTAAATGTTGGCACCACAAGCAAACACACAAACAGAAATCAAATAATTGATAAAGTATTATCATTTAATGAAGAGACAGTGGTTTTTAAACATCATTGCTTCTTTAGGGGACTGTCAACCAGAAGATCGGCAGTTCAAACCAGCTGCAATTTGAAACCCTCTACAGGGCTGCTAAGAGTCAGAACTTTTAACAACTTGTTTAGGAGTCCCTGGATGATGTGAACCCTTTGGTGCTTGATTACTGACAGGCTGCAGTTTGAACTCACAAGAAGCTCCTCAGAAGAAAGGTCTGAAAAATTGCTTTTGAAAAGCCACAGCATTATAAATCCAACGGAGTACAGTTCTAATCTGAAAACCATGGGGCTGGAGTCAATTGACGGTATCCGGTTTTCAGTGTTTCTGTATGTTGTGCAATTCCAGCTTTTTGTATTTTATGTAGTTTAGAAGAAAATGAAACCTGAGTTCAAAAGATACTTTTCATACCTCCTCTTGAAGCAAGCTAACTTGAGACTGTATTTTATTAGAAGCCCATCCAGAGACAAATTATTTTTGTATGATTTATCATATAAAATCTTTTAGTATGATTTCCATTTGATTTAGCAGCTAAGACCACCAGATGTTGACAGCCCAAACACCCTGTTTCAAAGATGTCTTCTCGTACTGTAGCAGCATCTTGAAGTAACATACAAAGGTAAGTGAAAAAGTATTGCTAAAAAAATCACAAAAACCGTTACTACACAAAAATACCACAATGTGAAGCCCTTGCTTCTCCACGTATCCTCCATCTAGGTCTATACAAGTCTGAAGGCAGTGCTTACAGCACTGTAAGATTAAGAATTGACTGAAAGGTTGGTTTGAACCCCAAGGTCAGTTGTTCAAACTCACCAGTAGTTCCTTGGAAACCCTATAGAATCAATATGAATCAGAACCAACTCCAAAGGCACTTAACAACCACCACCTTTCCCTAAAGAATTCTGTACTCTTCATCTACAAGTCAAACGGCAGTTTTGACATTCTCCAGGGACTTAAACTGTGCTCCTTTTAAATTATTCTTTGATTTGGGAAACAAAAATAAGTCCCAAGAAGCTGTGTGGTGGAGATCAAACAAGATGGCAGATTAGGTAGATGTGGTGTGAGGAGCTCCGTCAACAACAACACAGAACACCAGACCAAGCAGGCTCAGGAAGTGGAGCCAGAACTCTGAACCACATATCAAGGAATAGTTAGAAGGTTCAAAGGCTTACAGCTGGGGGAATTTGTAGCTGAAGCAAGAAATCCATTGCTTTCTAATCCAAGATGCTCAGCTGCTCCAGAGCCGCCATCTTGGGTGAGACCAAGCAGAGGAAGAATCAGAGCAG
>NW_006408678.1:7768162-7794680 GCF_000296735.1 Chrysochloris asiatica | reverse complement strand
AAAAAAATCTGAAGTGAATAGAGAGAAATAATGTTAACTGATGGTGCATGGAGGGGATTATAATCATTGTAATGAAACAAAGTATATGATTTGTTGAATGTAAAACTGATGGTCTGCCCTGTAAACTTTTACTCAATCCACAATAAAAATCTTAAAAAAAAAAAGAGACTGTGTGGTGAAGGGGGTAAGGTTTCCCAACATAATTCTCATAGGATGGCCTTATTAGTCTCGAAGAATGTCTTGATGGGGAAAAAATTCTTTAGCACAACTTTGCGGGCCTTTTTCTCACTGATGCAATTTTCGTAAAACTTCTTCCTAATAAGCCCCTCTTTGATCACCATGTGCTTACAGAAAATCAACCAAGATTACTCTTTTGAAATCCATAAAAACAATCTCCATAATCTGAGCTGACATCTTTGCCTTGAATTTAATTGGTCCAGCAGATCCCCTTGGAAACCACTGCTTTAACAGTGGCTTCCAAGACACTATTTGGAAGCACCCAAATGAATTAAGGCAAGCTTGTTACTGAGAACTTGTCTAGTCATCCACTGACCACAGAGACATGTTCAAATATGTTTTGTTTTGAACAAATCTGTGCATTTAACTGCAATGCTAATAGCAACACTTTTTGACTTACATTAATATTTGTTATTTTGAAAAATCAAAGCTCAGACACTACAAATTCTGTGGAACCCAGTATGGCACATTTCCCCACACCCCCTTTTTTTTCTCCTACGGCCTTAAGCACTTGTCCCCTTTTACTAACCAACTATTCTCTACATCTCTCCTTGATCATCTAACAGGAAGAGAATTTCAATCCTCCCAACAAACCATCAGTCCCTGAAAAACATTTTGATAGCACCATTCATTTTATTCTTGCAACAAATTTATTGAGCACCTACTATATGTGCCAGGCACTGCATAGGAAATACAAAGTTGAACAATGAAGACAACGAAGAAACAGTTCCTGACCTCAGGGAGTTTACAAATTAGTGGATTTGCCATCAATCAAACATATAAAATTACATATAAAATCACAATGGTGTTAAATGTGAAAGAGAGGCACGTGGTTATGTGAGAATATATAATAGTTGGGGTTGGGTGTCTTAATTCTGTCAGATAAATTTAGTGATGCTTTCCTGAGGGAGTAACGAATGAACAGAGATGTAAAAGACAAATAGGCATTAACTAGGCAATGAGGAGGGAATCGTTTTCTTGTCAAGGGACGAGTACATATAAAGGTCCTACGGCGGAAGAAGCATGGAATACTTTAGTCCTCCTCATATTCATAGTCTGAAAGAAAGGCAACATGACAGGACACAAAGTAAAGCATGGTGCAACACGAGGCTAAAGTGGTATGAATACTAATAGCTAGCCTCTACTGAGTGTTCTATAGGTGATATGCCAACCATGAGTTTCGTTTTTTGGGATACTCACTCATGCTCTGAACTACCATGGAAAGAGGACAGTGACCCTAACATATGTGATCTCATAAGCTATATAATGCATTTTTATGTTTATTACAAAAGCAATAAACATCCACTAAAGTGTTTCAAGGCAAGAGAGTGTGAGTGGGGTTAGATTAAGAATGTCCTTTGAAAAAGATCATTCAGCCTGCAGTACAGAGAATAAATCCAAATAGGGTCAGAGGAGCTGCACAGACCGGTAGGAGACAACTGCAGTACTGCAGGCAAGATGCTGATGGCAGGCAGTGAGGTGGGAAGAAATCTGAAGATGTTCACAAGGGAAAATGATAAGACTTGGTGATGGATTGGTTATGTGGAGAAGGTGAGGAAGGGGAAGGTAGTGAAGATGAGATCTATGGTACCAGTTTGGGGACGAGGGTGAATTCACTGAGACAGGAAAATGTGTTTAGACTGGAAGTTAATAAAAACTTATTAAAGAGGACATTATGACTTTTGTTACTGACAAACACTGAATCGTAATGAAAAACCCAGACATGAGCTTCTGGTTAATATTCCACATAGTTTTGCCTGAAAATATGCATAGCTATTCTTTCATGGATTAAATAAAAGTAGTACCTCATCAAATTGTGGTCTTTTGAAGCTCTAGAATAAGGTGAGAAAAACAAGACAAAAAACAGGACAGGTCAGAAACATGTTTTTGGCAAACACATGAAATTAAAAAAACAAAACATCATTACCATTTCCCCTGGTCACTGACATCTTCTCTATTAAGAGACTTAGCAGAGAAAATTTCAAGATGTGATATTGTTACTTCTATTTTTCGACCATTTTTAAAAACTCTGATATATATAATATGGATGTATTCCTATATACTATTTTTCCCCTATGTTTCTTATACTGCTAAAAATTTGGGGTTAACTCAAGCAAAAACTGTCCCATTTTTGTGTCTGAATATTACACACATACAAGAACACACATCATTTACACACACTATTAAATTATATTCATCTTTAAAAGCAAAACTGATAAAAGGTATTACATGAATCCTTCACCAGAAAAAAAAAAAAAAGTTGGGAAATCACGACTAAGCGAAAATAAAATACAGATGCCTGAGCTTTCAGTCAAAATACCAGCCTACTAATTGTGACTCTAGTCACTTGTCCTTTCTGAACATAAGGGTATTTCTTTTTCAAACTTCTTGAATGTGCTTAATACCTATCTCCCAGGTTTGTTAGGAAAATTATAATGAGATAATGTTTGGAAAGTGCTTTAGGAATTTTAAGTCTCAATAAAAATAGTATTTCTTATAATAAAAAAAATCTAACAAAACATACAGAATGCTCAGATCCAAATTACTCATTAACCCTATGTTTATATGATTTTCTTGGGAAGGTCACATATGTTTAAAAGGAAAAAGAAAGACTCTCAGTTTCTGTAACATTAAACTATTATAATGAAATCATAGATAAAACTGAAAATGTATGTAGAACAACAAGGCAATCTCTAGAAACACTGTCAGTCTGAAGAAGTTAATAGCCCATTAACCCTATTTTTCCAAAATAGAGGCTGGATTTGCTGAACAAATCATAGGTACTCTACAAAGGATATATATTAGACACTTCAATCTTTAATTAGACCATTGCATTTAAATTAAGGCAATTTATTACATAGTCTTAGATGGATAGTTTAACTTTTTAAAAATATATACTGAGATAAAATATTAACAATTTGTTCTTTGCTATATCCTCAGTTTCCCGCCCCCAAAAACTGTTTTTTGAAATAATGTCAATGAAAATGAGCATTATAGAAGAAAAAAAAAACCCAAAAAACTAGTATTGTTTTAAATAAAACTAAAATCACTTCAACACTTAATGTAAATGAAATATGTATTTTCCCCCAAGTACTCAAATATTGTTGTTGTTAAGTGCTGCTGAGTTGGTTTTGACTCATAGTGACTCTGTCTAGGGTTTCTGAGGAGCGGATGGGGGGTTGGAAACACCGACCTTCTGGTTAACAGTCCAGTGCTGATCCTACAGCGCCACACCAGGAGTCAAATATTAGATGGCTACTGTAAGTCATGCCAAACAAGGAAAGCACCATAAAGTGTCAAAAAGTTTAGAATTTTCAAGTATCTTAAAGAAATGATAATCCAGTTATTAGACATTCTATCTGAGATAAATTTATGCTTAAGAATGTGACTTTTAAAATAGACCCCACTTATATATTTTGTATCTTTACAAGCCTCATGTGCTTTTACTTCATAATACAAGACTGAGGTTCTCGCATGTTAATTTCAATGTTAACAATCCCTAGAAAATAGAATTCAAATTTCAGCAGTTTTTCCTATTATAGAAGATTGCACACATCACATGGATTAATCAAAACTAGCTTTATAAATTCATTATGTCCAAACACGTATCTAAATTAATACAAGTATAGTATGAAATGTGTGTGAAAAGAGAAGTCTCTGAAAACATTCCCCTCTTTAAGAAGGAAAGATGAAAATGAATAAATACTATAAATACTACTCATTAAAATTCATATAGTTACAATTGCTGCCAAATTTAACAAATAGTTAAATTACTCTTTCGTGTCTGATAAGTAAATGTTTAAAGGAATGTATACGTAATACAGTTTAAATCATTTGGACATATACTCTTAATTTTGTTTTTTTACAGTTTGTGCTTTTTATTTTTATATTTGTACCATTTTTATGTTGAAAATTATAGCTTCAACTTATATAGTTTATCCATCATTAAAATTTTTTTTTTCACATTTTCAAGTTACTTCATAAATTAAGTAGGGTGATGATTTTCCCGAGTGTTCAAACCCAGTAATTATATAATTTATTAATTTGATTGCTCTTTTTACAGTATTTAAAGAGAGATTTAAGTACATTATTTTAACATTTAAAATTTAATCCTGCCTTTATTTTACATTACCATTTGAGTATTTGTAAATAATAGTAACTTATTAACAAATAGAAATAAATTCAGCAATCTTTGTGAACACAATAGTTTTCATTTCATTAAAAAAAATGCCTATGATGATATAAAAATTAGGAAATGACATCTTCTTCTCATCAGGCATGTAATTATTTTACAGTATGTGTTGACTTCCCAGGTCACATCAGTGTAGAAGAGCGTTACACCCTAGAAAGCACAGCAGCCAGAGGCTGTAGTGCCTGTACCTAATACTTTTCAAACTGGCTTTGGAATAGTACCACAGCACCACATTCCATCTTATTTTATTATCTTGTCATGAAAAGGAAACTCTTCCATTAACTGGTAACACCCATGTTATAAAGATAACAAACTGTCATCTGAGTTCTTGATTGCCAGTCCTGCTATTTATTCAACTGCCATCTTCTTGGTATTATGAAGAGCATCTTTTTCCAACTGAGCCTCTGCAAGAGCCATTTTAGCTTTAGCCAGTTCCTGTTTCAGAAATTCATTCTCCTCCATGAGCTGAAAGAATATGGAAAGTAAGAGAATGTAATCACTCCCAGGAAACCATTATAACTACTATAACTACTTTTGCAGTATCCAAAAGTATAACGATGCTTGAGATACTAGAATTACCCAGTGTTGGAGAGGATGCAATTAAACTGAAAACTATTTAGGAAGCTAGACTATAAAAATCTTCATAAGCTTTGACCCAGCAAGTCAAAACAATCATTAACTCCTGACTTCCAAATCTAGTAGTTACTTGTTTAGCTTGAATTTCCCTGGACCTCTTTGTGGCTTTAGAAGTTGCTGACATCCTCCTCCTCCCACGGCTCTCTTCTCTGCCTTTTATACCACAGCGGTTTAACGTTTTACTTGTTCTGCTGTGGCTCGACCTTTATCTAAGCACATTTAAATTCTGGGATTCTAGCAGAATCCATGAGTGCTCAAATTCAGTTGTCACTTCAGTCACTCTCTGGAGTGATCTCATCCAGTGCATGGCTCTAAGGAGATGCCAGAGCTGGATCCCACAGAACCTTTCTCCTGTGCTCCAGACTCACATTCTTAGACATCTTCATTAAGATGGCCAGACAATACGTATTTCCGCCCCTCCTTGGAGATTCAGTTCAAGTACTTTATTCTGTTAAGACCATTCCCCAGTTCCCTTAGTTGTAATTTTTACAGGAGGATATGATAAAAACTAAGGACTTAGTCCGCCATCAACAACAACAACAACGAAAAAGTAATTATAGATACATGGAAATATTTACATTCAATTTCTAAGAATTTTCAACTATTTTTAGTCCCATCTTATGAATTGCTGCCCTCTAGACCAAGTTAGCCATTTCCCTCTGCTTCTCCAACCTGTATCAAAGCACTTGACACACTATGTTATGACTGCTGATTTCACATGCCTGCCTTTCCCATCAGATAGTTAGATCCACAGGAGAGCAATGGCATACTGTTCAACTCCACATCCTGAGTTCTGGATTGGCACCAAATTAAACCTTGTTGAACAGGGGTTTCCAACTCTGATGAATATCTTTAGGTATCATAGCAAAAAAATTAGAAGCAACTCAAAAAGTAAAAAAAAATGTAAAGAGAAGGATTCAGAGCTATCAGTACATCCGTAATCATATTACTTGACCACTATAAATAAATAAGAAGAATTTGCAGCATTATGGAACAATATTTGTTAAGCAGTGTTAAGTTAAAAAAACCCCAACAACAAACAGTATCTACACTAAGTTGTAACTGACAGCAGTGTAGGAGGTTACACCCTCTGCTGTAGAGTCGTTTGGACTCAACGTGATCTTGTAGGACAGAGCGCTCTGTGGCGTTCCCCAGGCTGTAATCAGTACAGAAACAGTCTGCCATGTCTTTCTCCTTTGGAGTGGAAGGTAGGTTAGAACACTGACCTTTCTGTTAGTAGTCAAGTGCTGTAAAAGTATTTTCCTAAATGTTTTGAAATATAAAATTACTTAAAAACAGTATTGTGAAATGAGATTTATTCTCTCGGCAGCCTTCTATTTTCCGGACCAGGGTCAGGCCATCCTCCTTTCCTTCTGTCAAAGCAGCAGCACACATAGCCCCGACTCCTCACTACAGTGTCCTCTGTGAAAGCTGGGGATGGCCAATTCTTACTCAGCAGTGCACCTGTGTACCCTAACACAGAGCCTGTGTTAAATAAGCATTATTTCAAATAAGTGAGTGAATTATGATTTCTAAACTTTTTATGGTGAATTGAGTGATTATCAGTTTTCCATCCAACAATTCCTGCATTGCCATCCCCACAAAGAAACCAGTGGGTCCCACTTCCTCCTTGTGTTTCCTGTTTCCATTCCTCCTCCTTTCCTAACCCTTCTGAACATTATATCCTTGGGTAAAAGCAGCCCTTTGGATTGCAAATGGTTGATTACCCTGAGGTGTGCATACTTCACTAGTGTTACTGTTCCCCTTACGGACCTGTCTGAGCCCTAGTATGGCACTGTATGGTAAGCAATGGACTGGTAACCGCAAGGTTTGCAGTTCAAACTCACTAGCTCTCAACAACAACATACATCTGTCTACTTATTGGCTGGAAACTGAGCCCCGGGGGTGAGGGGTGAGCTCAGCTTCATACCTGAAGGGTGACTAAGGCCACAGTCTCTACTGGACCCAAACCGAGTAAGTCTGAACCGTGTTCCCATTACCTGCTCCCTAGTAGGCTCCTGAGGAGGACAAGGGATCCCTGGACTCGTCTGAGTGGCCTGAGTGACACTGTGGTGCTTCTTCAGATCATACTTTCCATGTGTCAGCAGCATGGGATCTCTTTGGGCATTTCCTTTCAAATCACTTCCAGTGTGAAGCATCTGAGAATCTGATCAAAGAGAGTAAATGCTCGGAGAAGTGACGCCTACATACCTAAGCTTTAAAAGGTTTAATTAAAAAACCTTACTCGAAAGTAAATAAGTCTTTAAAAGTTTTATTGTGGAAAATTAACATTAAATTTAGTATACCTCTGTTATATATACACTACTAGTGTGTCATTATAGGATCAGCACTGGACTGGGAACCACAAGGTTGGCAGTTCAAACCCACCAGCTGCTCCTTGGAAATCCTAAACAGGGTTGCTGAGTCAGAACTGACTTAATGGCACTTAACAACAATAAACAACAACATTATATGCACAACAGTAAGACAGGTGATGCTAACTCTGATTACTAATGACTAGCTGCCTGAAGCAAATGTGCTGTGTGACAGGTAAGTGACAGGTCAGCTACCCACAAAGGAGTAACATCTGATGGTGTGTACTGTCACCCCTGAAAAGACAATGTGAAAAATAAATCTACACTACTATCATTTAGTACTCTCATTTTAGTTCCTTTTTTTATGAATGTAAAATTAATGCAAGTATAATGGAGAAAAATCAGAAAATGCAGAACAAAGTGAGCATGAAAATCATTTATACTTAAGCGATCCCAGTCTTTAAAAACAAAAGGAATGCAATTAAATTATGGTACAGATTCAAATCTTATACAACAAATCCTAATCTGGATGATTAAAGACTTTTCTTTTTTTTACTTGAGGTGACCTACATAGATCTCCATCTCTCAAAAGAAAAGGAAATCTACTTATGTTAACTCAGGCAAAAGAGGAAGCTATAAAAATATGTCCAAAAATCTTATAGATGTTTAAGGGTAAAGAACAAAGTAGAGTCATGTATCTGAGAAATGGAAACATGCAGATGAAAAAAATGTTTCATCTCAAATTAAATGGGAGAAAGGGAGTATAGCTATATATAGGAGTAGTATCTAAAGTCTTACTGGACATTACTTAAGACCATGGGTGGAGTCCTGGACCTCATCCAGAATCTCCTAAAGTGGGAGATTTCCATTTGGGAGGACAAGCAGACCACCCTGGAGTGGCTGGAAGAACAGATGCTTCTTGAAAGAAAGACCAACAGGAAAAATACAAAATAAAGGTAGTTCAACTGATTACTACAAGAACAAGCAAGTTGCTCGCCCAGAAGACATCAAGGCAAGTGGTTGGGTCCCCACAGGGCAAACCCCTTCCAAGACTAAAACTCAATAGGAATACACGCTCTGATTCATGACCACGTTCATCACCGATAAGGGGAAGTGAGGGGAAAAACAGCAATGCAGCTGTGAGCTAAGCCTTACAACGTTCAATAAACTCCTGTGAACGTGGGTAGACACCTGGTTGGCCAGCATTGTGACAAGACCTGGGGACTCTTGGGCCCAGAGTCAGTGACATAGCCACAGAGGACTAGAGTGGAGAGTGAAGTGTCTAGCTCATAAGAAGAGTGGGCATATGCATAAGAACACCCACACTTGCTGATAATACTCACATGACCTGGCTTCAATGACTGGATGATCAGAGCTCAATTAGAAGATGAAAGAAGAGGAAAAAAAGAGTAATCTGATATAATTTGATGAACTTGACCTACACCTATGGATGCAGTAGCTCAAAACAGGGAACAAATCTACAACAAGATCATTCCCATCCCCTCCATACACAGAGTAGACAGGGATTGGCAACTTGGACATTGGCTACCCAAAATGGGGAGTGGGGGAAGGCTACAAAGGCAAGAAGTGGCTAGCTTACAAGCTTTCAAGAGGGAACCTAGATCCAGAAGGTAGACTCTCCACTGAATAATATCCAATCTGTCTGGGCAAGGCTGATGAAAGGAGCTAGGGATAGGCCTCGTGTGATACAATAGTGAATAACTGTTGTAAGTGGAGAGCAGAACCCTACCCAGAGAATCAATGACACCAGAGTTGGAGGCAGGGATGATGATGTGGAGAGATGGAGTGGCTGGTAACTCTAGACCCAGAGAGGGAGAAGCGCTGTGGGCTGGTGACCGGGGGGCAGGCATGAAGGTTATACCCTTTGGTTGGTTGATGATGCATGGAGGGAATTGTAAACATGGCAATGAAACGATATACCATAGGATGAATGTAAAGCTGATGTTCTCCCATGTAAACTATGACCTAATTCACAATAAAACATTTAAAAAATAATAATAATAAAGTCTTACTGGAATTAAGTTAGTACAAATCAGAAGTTCACTCTAAGAAGCTAAGGTATGTATGGTAAGCCTTTAAGCATCAATTAAGGCAATCACTAAATAAATAAATTAAAATGCTACAACAGAATACTGAGTTACTCAATAAAAAACAGTAAAGGAAGAATGTTGTTTTTGTTGTTAAGTGCCACCAAGTCAGTTAGACTCATAGTGACCCAGTATGGGTTTCTGAGTAGTGGCTGGTGGGTTTGAACCACCGACCTTGCAGTTGAAATCAACCTTGCAGTCCAATCCAGTATATTATCTTGCAGCACCAGAACAAAAATACACAAGACACACAGAAAACAAAAGAAAAAGGATAGAAAAACAAAAGATAAAATGTAAATCCAATTACATGAATAACATTATCAGTGGATAAAATAATTCAATCAAAAGGCAAAGACTGTTAGAACTGATTAAAAAACAAGATCTGACTCTATGCTATTTAAAGGAAACACACTAGAGATCAAAATATACAGACTAAAAGTGAGAGGTTGGAAAGATAAGACTGCAAATCAAAAAGTTTAACTACAAAATCCCAGAAGCCTTCATTAAACACAAATACCAAACTATGATGCTACTGTTTCTCAGTGTACGCTTCATCTAGGTCTATGTTCTTCTGGGGGCAGTATTTCCATCTTTCTAACCAGTCCTGAGTGTGGCGCTGGGGGTTAATACGCCAGACTGCAAAGCCGTTTGAACGGCAAGATTAGCAGTTCAAGCTCACCAGCTGCTCCTCAGAAACCCTATAGAGGATCGCTATGGGTCGGAACCGACTCGATGGCAATTCACAACAACAACAACCATTCCTGATAGAATTCTGAGCTTGTCAAATTATACCACACAATGGAATATAACTAGAAATCAGTAACAGAAAAAAATTCACACATGTGTATAAATTAAAAGGAACACTCAACAAAATGAGTCAAAGAAGAACTCAAATGAAAATTACAAAATACTCTGAGATGAATAAAAATCAAGACATAGTATACAAAAACTTCTGGGAAGCTGCTAAAGCAGTGCTTAGAGGACAATTTGTAGCTGCAGATACTAATACTAAAGAGGAAGAAATCTCAAACCAGTAACTTAATATTCCACCTATCACACTGGATATAAAAGCACAAGCTAGAAGGGAATGTCCTCAACTTGATAAAGAGCATCTACAAAAGCTCCACAGCTAACATCACTCATGGTGAATGTTAATGGTGCGCGTGACTTTCCCCAAAGTCAGAAATACAAGAATGATCACTCTCGATGTTTCTATTCAATATTGTACTAAAGGTTCTAGCTAAAGTAGTTAGGCAAAAAAAGAAAAGAAACAAAGAGAAGGCATTCAGTTGGAAAGGAAGTAAAACTATCTTGATCTGCAGACAACATAATTCTGTACACAGGAAGTCCCTAGATTACAAATGAGTTCTATTCCTAAATCAGGTTTTGTAAGTCTGAAATCCAATTTGTACATGGATCAGAACACTTAGATATGGTTTATATCTAACAGTCAAATGTGTGTCTCAGTCAAATGTTTATCTTAGTATAAAGAATACAGTGTACCTATGTATACCATTAAAGACATCTAGATACATGAAAACATCATTAGCATAATAGAGTAATATTTTGATGCATGATACAAAGCAGTGTCCATTTGTTATTATAAATCATTGTGATGGAGGTGGTGTTATGGATCATAACCAACTATATGGGTAATATTACAAAATGGGTATTATAGAATACTTGGTTGTGGCTCATGAGGAATATAGACCAAGAGGCAATCATTCCAAAAGGATAAAGTGAATAATGAATGGTTTAAACATCAGGAATGGTGTGTGGCTGGGTTATTCTGGAATACCCATTCTTTGTAATGTTATCCATAGCTTGTCACGATCCCCACAGTCGAAAGCCTCTTCATAGTCTACGAAGCACAGGTAAATATCTTTCTGTTATTCTCCACTTTCAGCCAAGATCCATCTGACACCAGCAAAGATATTCATTCCTAGCACCATGTCCTTGTCTGCATCCAGCTTGAACTTCTGGCAATTCCCTGCCATGTACTGTTACAACTAATTTTGAATTATCTTCAGCTAAAGATTACTTTCTTGTGATACTATATAATATTGCTTTATGATTTCCATCTTCAATTGGGTCATCATCTCTCTTAGGAATGGGCACAAATATGTATCCCTTCCAGTCAGTTAGTTGGCCAGGAAGCTGTCTTCCTGGCATAGATGAATGACTGCCTCCAGAGCCGCAGCAGTTTGTTGAAACATTTAAATTTGTATTCCATCAATTCCTGGAGCTTTGGGCTTCGTCCTTCAATACTATCGGTTCTTGATTATATGGTTGAGCACTGAAATGGTTGAACATTGACCATTTCCTTTTGGTACAGTGTCTCAGTGTATACCTTCAATCTTCTTTGGATGCTTTCTGTATTGGTCAATATTTGGCCCTTGAAGTCCTTCAATATACCAAGTCAAGGCATGCATTTTTTCTTCAGTTCTTTCAGCCTGAGAAATGATGAGCATCTTCTTCCCTTTTGGTTTTCTAACTCCAGGGTTTTGCACATTTCATTATAATACTTGACTTTGTCTTCTTAAGCTGCCCTTTGAAACTTTCTGTTCAGCTCTCTGTCTGCCTCATTTCTTTCATTTGCTTTAGCATCTCTACAAGGGAGAGCAAATTACAGAATCTCTTCTGACATCCATTTTGGTCTTTTCTTTCGTTCCAGTTTTTTAATTGACCTTTAACTTTTTTCCTATATGATATTCTTGATGACATCCCACAGCTTTTCTGATCTTCAGTCATTAGTGTCTAATGCATCATATCTGTCTAGAGACGATCCCTAAATTTAGGTGGGGTATGTCCAAGGTCATAATTTGACTCTCATGGAATTTTTTTCTTCAGTTTCAGCTTGAACTTGCATATGAGCAACTGATGGTCTCTTCCACAATCTGCTCCCGGCTGTGTTTTGGGTGATGATATGGAACTTAACCACATCTCTTTCCACAGATGTAGTCAATTTGATTCCTGTGTGTTACATCTGGCAAGGTCCATTTGTATAATCATCTTTAATGTTGTTAAAAATTTGCCATGAGGAAATCATTGGTCTTTCAAAATTCTATCATGTAATTTCCAGCATACTTTCGATCTTTATGGCTATATTTTCCAACTACTGGTCCTTGCTCTGTTTCCTTCATTTGCATTCCAATCGCCAGTAATGATCACTACATCTTGACTGCATGGTTGGTCAATTTCAGACTGAAGAAGTTGGTAGAATTCTTCATTCCCTTTACCACTGGATTTAATGGTTGGTGCATAAATTTGAATAATACCTGGTCTTCCTTATAGTCATACAGGTATTATCCTATCACAGACAGTGTTGTACTTCAAGATAAATCTTGAAATGCTCTTTTTGATGATGGCTGCTATCCCATTCCTCTTGAATTTGTTGTTCCTGACACAGTAAACCATGGGGGTCAGATTCAAATTGGCCAATACCAGCCCATTTCAACTCACTATTCATGCCTAGGATATCACTCTTTACGCATTCCATTTCATTTGTGACAACTTCCAATTTTCCTAGATTCATACATGTTTTGATTATTATTATCTGGATGTGTGCAGGTGCTTCCCTTCATTTTGAGTTGTGCCCCATTAGCAAATGAAAGTCCACGAAGCTCTACTCCTTTGTGTCATCACAGTCAACTCTACTCTGAGGAGGCAACTCTTCCTCAGCCATATTTTGAGTGCCTTCCAATCTGATGGATTCATTTTCTGGTACTGTATCTGACAATATTCTGGTATTATTCAGAATGTTTTCATTTTCCAGCAATGGTATATGCCTCCTAAAAAAATGATGCATTAACTTCTGTGTTCTCTATGAGATAGGCCTGCTAGGAACTAAGCATGTGGGAAAGAAAGGCACCTAGGAAGTCTATGCTCTAAGCAATGTAAGCTACACTCAAGGCTTTATTCATAATGGAACTGACATTTTGATCTTTGTTGGTATGCTTCCTATGTCCATCCATCAGTTAAGACTCTTGAGTTATACATCCTCACAAATTATTCCTACATAAGCAAGGGTCCTTTCTTCCATCCATTTATGGCTATGTTACTCTGGTTTTGCCTCTCCTGTGTGCTCTTTTAAGAATTTCTGACTCCCTGATGGCATCTATTCTTATTTTAACATATGTTCTGTCATTAAATAGGGATTTTGAAAGCAGCAAAACAGATTCATGATCAGTCCTCCATGTTTTACCCTCAGCTGTCAATCAACAGTGTTAGGACTAAAACACCTAAATCTACTATTGACTCATGGTCTTTCCATTACTCCATGCTACATTATAAGATGTAGGCCTTAATTAGAGACCTATAAAATCTTGTTAGAGAAGAGATACAAATACTAAGGTTATAAAGAACAAAAAGGGTTTCATTAAGAAGCTTGAGATGACCCTGGAGAGATGGGCAGAATTTACACAGAGCATGAGCAATTCTAATGAATGTTCATAATACAGCAAAGAACATGCAGGTGAAAAGTGAAGACAAGTTCTGTTACAGGGAATACACAAGTTTGGATGAATATATGTAAAGGATCCGTGGAAAATAAAAACAGAAGAGTTCAATCTGTAAGCTCAGGAAATCCTCTCTCTTGGACTAGCGGTTCATACAGAGAAGGCATTTCTTTAATAACTTACCTCAATCACCCATTACTACAATAATGATGTACAGATATATTTGAAATAAAATGTATGAGTGAAAAGAAAACAATCAACACAAATACAATTTAACTTCAAACTTTTAGCAGGTGTTCATCTAATTTGTTTTTTCACACACACCTCTAATATGAAAAGTGCCATCATCACTTCTTTCCACCACAAGATGATCAATATGGATGGTGACAGGAACTGGTTCAAAGGACACCGTACCACTCCGTGAACTGTCATCCTACAGGAAAGAGAAATAGTATTGGCACAATGCTCTTAAAGGACTAGAGTAAAATAATCATTTCCTTAAATGATTCTTCAGATAATATTCTTTAAGGAGTAAGATATATATCACTATATAATAAATACAGTGAGAAAACGATTCTATTTAGACATTTCCTAATTTATAAGAAGGCTATTATTGTTCATCATATAGACCACCACATTTAATTCATTTTAATAAATGCTGATAAGAGCATATATTATAGAAAAGGCATATTCTTAGACATGAATCAAAGTCCAGATATGTAGATGAACATTTAGAACACGAGAATACAAAAACGTTTACTAACGTACTTTTAAATTTATTTCTGTGTTAGAAATTTGTATTTTCATTGGCATCACTGCTGCAACAGTTTCATCTTCCAAAAAATGTTGAATATTCATAAGAGTAGACGTCAGAAACCCAGTGCTAAAATTTTCTACATGGCATTGCAGATAACCATTCTTTTCTGCAAGCAAAGAGTGTATTACAGCACTAGGCCCACTTTCAAACCTCAGAGTAACCTTAGGAGACGATTTACAATCAATTACATTTTTCTGATCTGAACCTGTAAAAAGAAAAAAACACACAAAAATTCACGTTTGTTTTAGCACAACTCTAACATATCATTCTATTTGTCATTAGTAAGTCATGGTGAATTTGCTAAATATTAAATAAATGATTAAAAGTCTTCATATTTACCCCTAAGACCTAAAATAATTCAAATATTTTACGTCATAGCTGTAGGAGAAGCACTGGACTGCTAACTGCAAGGGTAGCAGGTCAAACTGACTATGGGAGAAAGATGAGTCTTTTGGCTCCAATCCAGATTTGCACTCACAGAAACCCGATACAGACAAGGGCGCTGTCAATCAAAATCTGCTTGATGGCAGTGGGTTTGGTTCTTGGCATACACACACAACAGAGCACAAATATGGACACTTGCATTTGTAATTCTAATTCTCAGAGGCACACTTTCGACTATAACAACACTGACCTTTAAATATTCTTATTTATTTCTATAGGGTAGTTACAGGAGAAATGAAATGACACACACCTCTCATACTTCGAGTGTGTCTAAGTGTGTACCTATACATTTGTAATAGGATGGACTACTACATGAAGAAACAATCATGGCATTTCACATGACCTCTAAGACAGTTCCCAAGAAGCAGTGAAAGCCTAAAGCTTCACCGTCTCCTAGATAAAATAAGATCCTTAACAACGAAAAGCAAACAGAGCAAACCTCATCAAAATGTTCCTATAAATGTAAAACTGATATAGGCTCTTCATTCAATTCACAATAAAAAGTTTTGAAAACTGTTTCTACTAAAAGGTAGATCCCAAACTGAAATTATAGTAAAGAAAATATACACATATAATTTATATTTATTTATGCCTTGACTTTGTTCCAAGAAAGAATCTGAGGTGGCTTATAAATTTACATTATAGATTTAATTAGTATTTACACCACTACTAATTTGTGTGTTTTCTAAGGGAGTAATATAAATATCTCTACATGATAACCACTGGACTGTGACCACAAGGTAGGCAGTTTGAGCCCACCAGCTGCTCAGCAGAAGAAAGATGAGGCAGTCTGCTCCCACAAAGATGTAGAGTCTCAGAAATCCTACATAGGGCTGGTATGAGTTGGAACCAACTGAACGACACTCAACGACAATTGAGATATATGGTAGCTTACTTGCCCAAGATTATTCACAAAGACATGCCTTATAGATTCAATTCAAGGTTACTATGGTGGGAAACACTGCCTGTGGTTTTCACTGTGGCCTGTGACTACTTTTGTTCTCTCAGTATGTTTAAATAAGGTATTTAATTTGTGAAGTTCCCATCTCTATCCATAACTGATGGAGCCAGACTGAAACTGGCTCCACAGGATAAGCATTAGACTGTGAACCACAATGCCAATGGTGTGAGTCCACCCACTGCTTCATGGGAAAAAGATGAGGCTTTGCTCCTGGCAAAGATTTACAGCCTCGTAAACTGTACACAGGGTAGCTATGAGTTGGAACCGACTCAATAGTACTTAACCACAACAGGAAGTACAAATGAGGAGGAAGCAACATGCACACGGACAATCATAAAAAAGTGAGTAAACAAGGAAAAGGTAAGAATGAGAAGGAAAAGGGCAAGTTAGGTGGTGAGATGAATATCCCAAAACACATTTATTTAAATGCCTCTGCTGAAGGTAGGAGTCTTGGTGTGATGCTATAGGATAAGCACTGGATTACTAACTGCAACTGTATATAGTTTCAGGAGCAGCTGGTGGGTTTGAACCACCAACCTTGTGACTGGCATACTTAGCTTCTCCTATTTTGCATGCTATTAGGACTTGGGCTTATTAATACAGAATTCTTCAAAGTTTTACAGAAGCCTTGGAGACACAACAGGTGCTATGAGTTGGAATTGCCTTGACAGGACACAACACTATAAAATCCTCAAATGTGTTTTAACAGATACATTGCAAACTGTGAGCCCTACATATCAAAAAGTCAGGCGCCATCTCCCCCCACTCTCCACCACTGTGGCTTATCAACAAAAGGTACAACATTTACCCGCAATTCTCAAGATGTGAGGTGACAACACATTTGTTATTCACACTATACTTATTTCAACATGTTATTTACCAGATACAGTACACTGTACATAGCAAATAAAAATACCCTAGCTCTGTGGCTTTTTAAAAAGATTTTAAAAAATAAATACCGTAGTTTTAAATCCTTCATACAACTATTCTAATAAATTCATTTCTTCAAATAACTGAAAACCAGAAGTGGTAACTCCATGTAAACAAGGAAAACAGGATGTTTTAACAAGATTTCCTCTTCATACACCACCTGTTTTCTTACTTAAACTATGCCCAAGTCAACATGTTGATGATCTTAGAATGAAGGACTACAAGGACAGAATATATGTTTTTTCCCAAATACCAAAAACAACACCAGCAAGGAAAGGTTTGCTTATAAGTGAGTCAAAGGGTTATAGACATTGACATTTACTCTAGTCTGAAACAACATTTGACCTTCTAGGATTCCTTTGGAGTCCTGGTGTGGCACTGTATGATAAACACTGGACTGCAAGGTCGGTGGTTCAAACCCTCCAGGCGCTCCTCGGAAACCTTATACAAGGTTGCTATGAGTCGGAACCGACTAGACAATTAGCAACAACAGAATTTCTCTGTTATTTTCATATGGAAAAGAGCTCAGTTTTCGGAGACTTAATTATGCAAAGATGGAAAGACTGGACAAGTCAAAGATTCTGACCTTATCAATATCATAAGCAATTGAGAAATTAAAGAACCTGTGTTCAACAAATTATATACGCCTAGTAACTTAATCAAAATGCTTTATGACAACAAGGTAATCTAAGAAACATTATTATTACAAATAAATGAAATTTTCCATGAATTAAATTAGGTCAAAGATAAGACTGATGATGAGTCACATGTATTAAAAACAAGAGTTTACATCATATTAAAGAGCCTTATGTGAAAAGTGGTCAAAACAATCAAAGACTATAGGCTCTTACCTACTGAACGGTTAGCAAGGTAATGCCGACAACTGATATTGCCTAACTGCTCTGGTGTCACCTGGTCCACCTGAAGACAGATTTCAGTATCTTCCCCTCGGATGTCAATTTCCCCATTAACACCGGTAATTTTAAACACAACAATTGACATCAGGTCATCCTGATTTTCTGGTGCACCCTCAGAATTTGTACTGATGGCATCTGGAGAAGTTTCGCCATAAATCTGTATGTTTGCACTGGCATTCACAGTCTCTGCGGGGCTCTGGTAACTTGTGATCACATTCTTTTTAATACCTGTAAAAATACAAAAGTAAATGAATAAATGAAGATCAATTTTACACATGACCCAACAATGTTATCCTTATATAACCAAAAAGGACAAACCCTTCAACACTTTCTCAATTATAAGGTCGTTTAAAAAACACTCAGCATAGAAAAGCCAGACTGTGGTTAGCTAGCAAATATTGAGAAATAATTTCCCAGAATAAAACATTATATATTCACCACAATTTTTAAAAAGTTACAGGCTCTAAACTTTGGATGAAAAAACCACTCCCAATGACCACAGCTTGTGTCCTCTCTCGTACTGAGAGGTAAGGCTGGCAAAATGAAAAGCTTTGACCCAACTCCGCTCATCTATCCTACGGTGAACAGTCCCAGTCTGTTTCATCCCCCCTCCTGGTATTCTAAGGAGCCCTGGTGGCACTGTGGGATAAGCAGTGGAGTGCTGAATGCAAGGTTGGTGGTTCAAACCCACCAGCTGCTACCTGGGAAAAAGATGAGGCTATCTGCTGTGGTAAAGATTCACAGTCCTGGAAACCCTATAGAACAATTCTACTCTGTCCTATCGGGTCACCATTAGTCAGAACCGACTCAAAGGTACTGGGTTTTGGCAGCAGTAATTGTACCTTCTAATAATTTTGTGCATTACAATCTTGCCACTTATTGTCAATGTGAACATTCTCTTTATCTACCTGCCCTCATTCCTCATTTGCCCATCTGTAATGTTCCTCCAATTAATTATCTGTGTTAAAAGACAAATTAAAAATATTTTTTCAACTCCATCACAGATCAATGCTTTTAAAAAAACAGACTAAAAATTAATTATTTAAAATGACAAGGTCACTCATGATAGACAGGTGTCAGCAGAGCTTCCAGACTAAGACAGACTGGGAAGAAGACGAGACGGACTACTTTTGAAAGTTTAGCCACTGGAACCTTTTGAATAGTGGCAGAACATTGTCAGAAACAGTGCCGCAAGATGAACCTTCAGGTTGGATGGCACTCAAAAGAAGACTGGGGAAGAGCTGCCTCCTCAAAGCAGACCTGGCCATGATGATGCAAATAAAGCTTTTGGAACATTCATTAGCTGATGGGGTACATATCAAAATGAGGAAAAACAGTTGAAAATACACAAAAATCTAGGAAAACTGGAAGTTGTGAAAAATGAAATGGAATGCATCAAGATCAATATACTAGGCATTGTGTTGTTGTTAAGTGCTGCTGACTCGGTTCCAACCCATAGAGACCCTGCATAGGGTTACCTAGGAACTCTGGTAGCGTAGTGGTTATGAATTGGGCTGGTAGCCTCAAGGTCAGCAGTTCGAAACTATCAGCTGTTCCACAGGAGAAAGACGAAGCTTTCTGCTCCCATAAAGATTTCCAGCCTCGGAAACCCTGTACAGGGAGGGTCGCTATGAGTCGGAACGAACTCCACAGCACTTAACAACAATATAGGGTTTCCTAGGAGCAGCTGGTGATCTTGAGCCGCCAACCTTGCAGATCAAACCAAACTTGCAGTCCAGCGCATTAAGCCACGGAGCCATTAGTGAGCCGAAATGGACTGGTATTGGCCATTCTGAATCTGACAATCATAAGAGTTAGTACATGGGGAACAACAGATTCAGGAGGAATGGAGTAGAAGTACAGCCAGAATCCTCCTTAGAAACAATGATGGTGAGACTTCATCTCTCGTACTCTGGACATACTAGTGGAAGGGACCAGTCCGTGGAGAAGGACATAATGCTATGTGAAGTGGAGGGTCCATGAAAAAGGAAGATCCCCAAAAAGACGGAACGGCACAGTGGCAGAAGCACTGGTTTTAAGTGTCTGAGCTGTGAGGATGACACAGGACTGGGCAGTGTTTCACTCTGCTGTACACAGAGTTGCTGTGAGTCGGAACTGAGTAAACAACACCTTACAACTATACAATCTTGAAAGAAGTACAGCCAGAATGCTCCTTAGATGCAAGAATGACAAGACCTCCTCTAGTATACTTTGGATGTGTTATCACGTGGGATCAGTCCCTTGCAAAAGGCATCAAGAGGGTCTGCAAAAGAGAGGGAGAGCCTTAATAAGGGGGACTGACAGTTGTTGCAACAATAGGCTCCCAACACAGCAGTGACTGTGAGTGAAGATGGCATAGAACTGGGCAGTGTTTCCTTCTGTTGTACACAGGGTTGCTGTGAGTTGGAACTGACCCAATGGTACAACAGTGAAACTTGTAGATATCAGAGTCTCTGTGATACAGCTGGTAACCTTAATATTGGTCACTTCTAAATGACTGTATATGAATAACTACTGCATATTAGCCATAGTTGTGTTGTGAAGTGCTGTCAAGTCAATTCCAACCCACAGCAACCCTGAATAGGGTTTTCGAGGAGCAACTGGTGAGCTTGAACTGCCGACCTTGCACTTCAAACGGCTTTGCAGTCCAGTGCATTCACCCACAGCGCCACACCAGGCACTTAACAACATTAGCCACAGAGAGGCAGTTAAAAAAAAGAGCCAGTATCTAGTTAAAAGAATCAATAAAGCAACCATTAAAAAGTTAGCTACAATGTTCTTGGTATAGTGCGTATATGTGTTTGGCTGTGTAAAAAAATTTTTTTAAGATTTAAAGATTATTGAATATAAATGAAATACTTAAACACCATCTTCTTTGGTCAAACTCTGTAGAGAATACGATCTGACTTCTCAAACAGTGTTGCTTTTTACCTTTTTCCAAAAGTATCTGGCTATCACTCCCATCACTCTCTAACAACTGCTCTTCCAGTAGCATGCTGTCAAGTGAAATGGCATCCAGTGAAATCTGGGAGGGGCTTCTTTTCATGTTCTTATAAGAAACGCAGGGTGCAGCTACACTGGGTGGGCAACGTTCCTTAGGCTTTCCACTGTTAAGAAACAAAATGATTATAGAGAATCATTTCATAGAAAGAAAATAATTCTATTCTTAAAATACTTAAAGATTTATATACTATCTACAAGTTTCAACATTACATAAGGGGCTTCAAAAGTTTATGGAGGAATTCCATTATCTTTTAATTCCATTTTTCTATGAACTTTTTGATGACCCCCTCATTGTTAAAAAGTTTAGCCTCAAAAACAACAAAAAGATAAACTTCCCAATTAAAACTGTACAAAGGACTGGAATAGATATTTCTCCAAAGAATATATACAACAGTACATGAAAAGATGTTCAAATTTGTTGTTAGAGAAATACAAATCAAAATCAGAATGAGATACACCAAGTCACATCCATTGTTGTTGTTGTTATGTGCCATGGAGTCGGTTCCGACTCATAGCGACCCTGTAGAGGGTTTTGGAGGCTATAAATCTTTACGGGAGCAGAAAGCCTCATCTTTCTCCTGTGGAACAGCTGGTAGTTTCTAACTGCTGACCGTGACATTAGCAGCCCAATTCATAACCACTACGCTACCAGAGTTCCTTTTAGCAGAAGTTTAAAAAACAAAAACAAAAGTTATCAATTGTTGGCCAGAAGTATAACAAAGACCTAATTCCTTGCACTCTGCTGGTGGGCATGTAAAATGGTGGAGCCACTATGGAAAATGAAACAGCAAACTTCTTCAGAAAGTTAAACGGAGGAATTACCATGACCCAGCCATTTCACTACTAGGGATACGTCACAAGCCACAAACTTATATTAATCTGTACCACTGCATTAATGGAGGCCTGGTGTGGCTCTGTAGGATAAAGCACTAGATCACAAGGCTGGTTTGAACCACAGGGTCGGCAGTTGAAACTCACTGGCAGCTCCTTGGTAACGCTATACAGGGTTGCTATCAGTCAGAACTGGTTCAGCATCACTTACCAACAACAACTGTATTAATATCTTAGGTAGGGATTCAAACAACTACCTGTACAACAATATTCACTGCTGCATTATTCATGATAGTCAAATGGTGGAAAGAAGCCAAATGTTCATCAATACATAAACAAATAAAATTTGGTATATACAGTGAAATATTATTCCACCATAAAGAAAAATCAAAAACAAAACAAAATATACATTAACACACACCCCCCCAAAACCAAAGTTCCAAATTATACAATATATTACCTTAATGATGACTGTGATTTAAGTGTCTTAACTGTGGATACTTCCTCCTTATTGATTTCTAGGTTGTCAGAGAGGAAAGCTGTTTCTACAACAAAATCTTCAACTTTGACTCCAGTTTCATTTTCTTTACTAGTAGTTGACAATACATTTTGGTATCCACCATTATCAGATGACTGCATACTTGAGTCTTCTCTGGAGTCTAAGACACTATGTGAATCTGTGGTTGATGCATCCTTTTTGTCACTCACTTCTGATCTCATTTTTCCTGAGTTGCTTTTATAAACAATTCCACCGCTTTCATCTTCATTTATTTTCCCTAAAGTTTTATCTGATAAATAATCCATAAAGGTAATACCCTTTTGCAAATTTGTGTCACTAGCTGATTTAAAAAGCAAAGGATCTTTCAGAGGGCCATGGCTCAGGTCAACACTCATAGATCTGCTGTCTGCCATATGATTGACAGTCACACTTCTAATCTGATTGATACCACTGTTAGCTTGTTTCCTTTTGGAAGAAAGAATCTCTCCATTTTCTGTTGGCAAATAATCAGGAACCATTGGGGTTACACTTTCAGAAACAGGGGACTTAAGAGTATTTGCTTGATCCACTGGACGGAGCAAAAGAGCCACTTCTGCACTTTTAAGTAAAATTCCAATGCAAATTGATGTCTGACTGGCGGGGCTCCCTGTCACAGCTTCCACATCTTTCCTTACATTTTCCGAAAGCAGAATAAGTGAGTCATGTAGGAAAAGCAGCAGCAGGTACTGGTAGTGATTGATCTGCATACTGACATGTTTATGGATGTGAGCCAGAACATGAACATCTGCATCTGATGATGAAGAAAACCTTAAAAACGTATCTGATGATGAGGGCTTCTGACCATCCTTTGTTAAAGGCTCAGACTCAGTACTGTAATATTCCTTCAAGAGTTTTTTCCGCTTTAGTCGGCTAGCCAGATCACTAGATTCACTTTGTGATGTATTTAGAGAAACTTGATTATAAGTCTGTAGCTCCTTTTGTGACTCTGCGTATCTTGTTGGTTGACAAATCCAGATGGAAAGAGGGAAAGCGTCCACAAAACTTACTGGCCGTCCTTTTCCACTTCTTGTCCCTTCATAGTCTATCCAGAATTGAGAAAAGAATACAGCCCAAACATCTGTGGCAGCAGAAGATCTTAGAATGTACTTGTTCAACTTGGGAGAAATATTTCCTTTATAAACGTCGTGCATTTTGGTATCTTGTTCATGAGCATGCCTCTGGAAGATTGGATGTAGTAGATTAAAACTGTCACAAGTTTTGGGGAAGCTCGTATATGTTTTACTAAAAAAATCACACTCTTTGAAATTTTGAAACAAAGCTTCTAAATCAGAATGTCGACAGTTTGGACAGTGCCTGGTATTTGTGGCAATCATTTCAGAACTCTGAACGGAAATTGCACGTGGCTGATCTTGATGACTTTCAGGTTTCATTTCAGAAGGAATGACAAACTAAGAGAAAAAAAAAAAAAAAGACTACATTCTGGTTTTCCTTACAAATACATACATACTGGAGGTAAACAATAAAGGAAATAGCTTAGATTTTTTTAACATTTCCTCCTCAAATACTATTTTACTAGACATGAAAAAGTACACATGACAGAATACAGATAAAATTGAATCAAATAATTATGTACTAGTAAATATTATTACCTGAGTACATATTCTGTGTCAAGTGTCCAGTCTGGAAGAACATTTTGTTTTGTTTAATGTGTATTTTAAATCTAAGAAATTTGGGGGATGAATGAATGAAAGACTAGAAGGAGTAGATAAATGTCAACAGAGTCATTCTTCTGTAAGAAAATTAAACACACACACAAAAAATAACCCCAGAAAAATATATAGCAAATATTTCCTAATATAATTTTCAAAGGATAAGTGAACTCCTCAAAATATTCACAAATAATTTATAAAGTGATTAGTTTTAAAACTGCTCATGATAAAAAAAAATCTAAGTATCATAAAATGATATTTTAAACTGTAATTGTCATACAAAAATCCCCCTTCTAGATTGAATAATATAAATCTCTGAGAAAAAGTTTAAAAACATGCATAAAATAAAAATGGTGAGTATTATTAATTTTTTTATAGGGAAAAAATTAAAGGTATGTTTATTACTTGTAACTGAAATTTTATTGTATGTTCAAGTTTTACTGTATTTACTAAACTACATTGCTGTTGTTGTTAAGTGCCATCAAGTCGGTTCTGACCCATAGCGACCCTGTATAGGGTTTCCAAGGAGACGTTGGTGAGCTTGAACTGCCAACCTTGCAGTTCAAACGGCTTTGCAGTCTGGTGCATTAACCCACAGCACCACACCAGGACTCCACTAAACTACATTGCTGCTGTTGTTGTTAAGTACCGTGGAGTCGGTTCCGACTCATAGCAACCCTGCACAGGGTTTCCGAGGCTGTAAATCTTTATGGGAGCAGAATGCCTCCTCTTTCTCCCGCGGAGCAGCTGGTAGTTTCGAACTGCTGACTTTGCAGTTTGCAGATCGATTTGTAACCACTATGCTACCAGAGCTATTTTCTCATTTTCTTCGATCAAAACTTTGATTTGAGTTTTACTTTTATTTGCATTCTACTCAAACGACTTACTTTTACTCATTTGTTCAACCCCAAATGGATAAGCAGTGTAAAATATACAAAGGCAGAGAAAGAAGAAAAAAAATCCATAAAGCTATAAAAACTAGAAAAAGCATTCTTGAGCTTCTAAAACTGAGAATCAAAACTAAAATTTCAAAATCAAAATTAAGACACAGTGAAGTTGATTTTTACTTGGACACTCAGATGAAATCCTGGGAAGTATAATGTAGTTGTTTCCTATAAAAATGGTTTTGTTCTCATAGCCGTTTGTTTATATGGTACCTTTAGCATTAAGCCATCAACCCGAATATCAACATGCTCATCTGATTTTGAATTGTCATTCAACTTGTATACAGCCATAAACTGATTAAGGCTCTGTTTTAAATCCAACAGAAACTGATTTAACCACAGAATGCTTCTCTCATCCACAGTAAACTGCAGTGCATTCAGCTGGCTATAGAGGTTGGGAGAAGGAACTGTGGAAAGAGAAAACAAAAGCAAATTAATGAAAAAAGAGGCACATATTTCTAAACTCTCCCTGAAAACATTGAAGATATTTAAGACAAGTTTTAGACTTTATTGAATACATTTTTGAGAAATAAGGGTAACTCAGAAAGTATTATCACACACTTTCTAAACAGTGGTGTTGAAGTAGGGGAGTGTGGTTGGTGGGATTGGACAGCACATGTAAAAATGGTTGAAATGCTTTTATATATATATATTTAAATTGCTACAATTTAAAAAAGAGAAAGAAATATTGCTACAAAATCACAGAAACCTTTAATAAACGAAAATATCAAAATGTGAAGCTGTTGCTTCTTGCCATATCCTCCACACAGGTCTACGTGTGCCTGAAGGCAGTGTTTCCAGCTCCCTAACCCTTCCCTGAAGAAGGCTGCTCTTTTTGATTTACACCATGTTACAATGACAGCTTTGGCATCTTCCAGGGGGTCACATTACACTACTTTGAAAGGGTCTTTGAGTTTTGAAAACAAAGATAAGCCTTAAGAGACTGGAGTGTGGATGGTGTAAAATTTCCCAATGCAATTCTCATAGGACATCCCATCCCTTGTTACCCTTGAAGAATCAGCAGGTGCATTGTCATGACAGGAAAAAAATTCCCTAAGCTTTTCCTCACAAATGCAGTTTTCCATTTTTAAAAAAACCTTCTTCATGTTAACTCCCATGATTTTCAATCTATAGAGATGACGCCATTTTAATCACCAAAACCAGTCAACTCTCTGCTTTAAATTTAACCAGCCAAGAAAATCCCCTGACAAGCCACTGTTTTGATTGGACCTTGTTCTCTGGATTGTATTGGTAAATCCAGATTGTATTAACATACATACATACATACATACATACATACATAAATAAATAAATATTGTTTCCTATCATAAAAGGCATTTTAGTTTATAAAATACCTTGGCCAAGATAACTTAAATTTTAAAATATTTAGATTTAATTACTCCTATCGAAGCTAAAAATATGCCTACTTATAACTTTTTTTTAAAGGTTTTTATTGTAGATTGAGTGAAAGTTTACAGGGCAGATCATCAGTTTTACATTAAACAAATCATGCACCTT
>NW_006408678.1:7764091-7768062 GCF_000296735.1 Chrysochloris asiatica | reverse complement strand
TATAATCCTTTTCCATATACCATCAGTTAACAGTATTTCTTTCTATTCACTTTAGCTTTTTTTTTTTTTTTTAAACACTCAGGCATATATAGTAATTTACACCACCAAAAGGCACATTCTGAAAGTCTGTCTCCTGGCCACCAGATCTCAGTGCCTTTCTTCCATGAATCTAGAGTCCTCAGCTGCTCCCTCTCTCCATGTCCCCATCTCTGCCTCCATCTCTGGTATTGCTGCTTCTCTGGATAAGGTCTCACATTCCCTTGTGCTCTTCTCCTGTGATGGTCCCAGGGTCCTTTGTTTCTGGACTGTAAGATTAACTACTCCCCTCTTTTTGTTACAAAACTTCTACCTTTACAACTGTGACAGTCGTAATTAGTCATGATAACAATTACTCACTATTGAATCATACAAATCTTATCCCCATCTCTTTTCACCAGACCCAGCTAGACAAAATGAAAACTATTCAATGGGGACTCTTTCTTCCCCTACACACTCTTAAACTAAACTCCCCCTTGAAACCTTGTAAGCCAGTCACTCTGAGCCTTTATCGCCCCCTCATTTTAGGTAGCCAATGTCTAAGTTGCCCATCCCTATCTACCCTGTGTATAGGGGGGATAGTACTGAAAACTTCACGTGAAGACTCCCGTCCTGGTGTGGTGCTGTGTGCTAATGTGTCAGACTGCAAAGTCGTTTGAACTGTGAGGTCGGTGGTTTAAGCTCACCAGCTGCTCCTTGGAAACCTCTATACAGGGTCACTACGGGTCGGAATCAACTCCATGGCAATTAACAACAACAACAACAACAACAACAACAATGTAACTGTTAAAGTACCTTAGTTTAAGGAAAATAAGTTCAAAGTGTGGAATAGCAGCACAGAGAGCAAATTACAATAATGTCCTGAGTATGATCGTTTTTTGTTTTTATTTTGCTTATTTGCATTCATTCATTCACTTTTATTCAGTAAAGATTCATTAAATGGCAACTACATTATGCACCTGTATTATGCAAAAAAGCGGTAAATATAAGTGGTTGCTGTTAAGTACTACTGAGTCAGTTCTGAATCATAGTGATGAGCGGCTAGTAGGACTGAACCCCTAACTTTGGGGTTAGCAGTTCAGTGCTTATCCTACTACACACTACACCAGGAGTCAATGCCCAATTTACAAAAGGTATAACCTAAACTGAAAAAGTATAGAGGAACAACGGAAAGGAAATCAGGGCTCCATGCGGACGGGGGAGAATTGTTGGGTGGCCACTGGACTGGGCACAAATGACCTTATCTTGGGGCACTAGCCTTTGCTCACAAGGTAATCTAGTGACTAAATGCACTTAAGCACAGTTAAGGGTGACCGGTGACTCAGGTTGCACTCTCCTTCTGGGAAGTGCCCTTGTGGCAAATGAATTGGTCTCTGTTAGGGGCACTCCTCTGTCATACTGGAAACCCCCAAGATGGTACTCATGCCTTGATTCCTCTTCCCAGATCGGGTATGCTAAAGGACATGGGTTTCTTGAAGTGATCTCTGTAACTGACTGTGGTGGTGGGGGCATGTATCTAAATATACTGGAAACCACGGAAAAGTACAACTTAAGGGGTGAATTACAGCACAACATACTATCATTTCATCTTTGTGCATGTTTGAAAACCTCGATGATAAAAAGTTAAAAACAAAACAAGTCCTGGTGTGGTTCTGTGGGTTAATGCACTAGACTGCAAGGTTGGCAGTTCAAGCTCACTAGCTGATCATCAAAAACCCTATCTAGGATCACTATGGGTCGGAACCAACTCAATGGCACTTAACAACAACAAGCAATTCTTCTCTTAAGCATCCACCTACCCATGTCAAATGAAAACATCGACACGAATGAATGTTCATCAGCCTATGAATGTGATACACTGTACAGCCACACAACAGGATGTTGTTGTTAAGGGTTGTCGAGCTGGTTCCAACTCATAGCGAACTTGTATAAGGTTTCTCTGTATAAGGTTTCTGAAGCTGTAAATCTGTGAGAGCAAAAAGCCTCACTTTTCTCCTGTGGAGCAGCTGAGGGGCTTCAGCAGATGGGCTTGATCTGCTGACATTGTGGTTTGCAGTTCAGTGCTTATCCTACAGAGTCACCATGATCCCACACAACAGGATACTGCTGGCGAGTTAAAGAAAACAACAAAGTACTGGTAAATGCTATAATATAGTTAAGCATCAAAAACAAACCAGCCAGATCCAAAAGTCCACACACGGTAGTAACTCATTTATATGAAACGTTGAGAAAAGACAAATCTATAGAAACAGCAGGTTGGCTGATGGTTGTCTGGGCAGTAGGAACACAGAGTGACTATAAACACATATGAGGTTTTCTTTTATGGTGATGGTAATTTCTACACTAAAATTATAGTGATTATATTTGCCTAATTCTAAAAGTTTATTGTAAATCTATTGCAAATTTAAATAAAATCCATGGTATCTAAGCTATGCCTCAATAAAGCTATTAAAAATTGTAACTGACATAAAAAAATATCCTCTAGATTTATAAATGAAGAAAAAAATGGTTTACAGAAATGTCCATGTAAAGAAACCAATGCCAATGGAACACATAATAATCCTTGGTGTCCAGGGATCGAAAGATGTATCTAATCATTCAATAAATAGTTTTAGCTCCTATTGTAGGTTCTGAGTACTTAGGTATAACTAACTAAATAAGCAGCTCCAGGTACTAACAGATACAGTAAAAATAAGTCAGGGTAAAGAGGTAAGATAAATTGGAATAAGAGCAGTTTCTAGGGAGGGTGACCAGGTAAGGCAGAAATCCCAATGAAGTGAAGGAAAGATTGGGACAAAAGCAAACAGTAACGACAAAGATCTAGAAGCAGAAAAGAAATTGTTGCGTGAATTTTAGGAACAACAGAATGGCTATGGATAGAGTGGGAAGGGGAAGCGAAGGTAATAAGGATGAGGTCATGATGATAGGACTTTTAGAAGCCAGGATAAGGAGTTGAATTTTTTGTAAGTACAATGGAAAACTATAAAGAATTTTAACAATTTGAAGAAGTATGATAGGACTTTAAAACACAAATCCATGGGGGCATTATTGATCAGAGGAAAGTAAGAGTAAGCAGAAAGACTAGTTAGGGGAAACTACTACAGAAATTCAAGCAAATGCTAATGAGAACAAACAATATGGTGGATCGGGTGGACATGCAGTAAAGGAGCTCCGCCAGCAACAATACAAAATACCCGACCAAGCAGACTCAGGGGCTGTTCCCAGAACTTTGAACCTCATATAAAGGAGTATTTAGAAGGTTGGAAGGCTCACAGCTGGGGTAATTTGTGGCAGAAGCAAGAAATCTATTGCTTTCTAGTCCGGGACAAGTCCGGGACGCTCGGCTGCTCCAGGAGCCACTATCTTGGGTAAGACCACATGGGAGAAGGATCGGAGCTAAAGGTGTGGACATTCTTTTCTTTTGGTATCTGTTCATTGGTCCCTTGCTATCTGCGCACCTCCATTCAGGTGACTATAGGGGAGCCTGAGCTGGTGGGCACCCCAGCCCCACCTTCAGAAGGTTCTACTATGCATGCGCACAGATGTCCTCGAAATTTAAAGAGAAAGTTTCCAATTAAAACCAAACGGCCACAGCCGGCCCTGAACTGTTTCCAACTAGAAAAAAGAATGAACAGGAATTGTGGAGTGGGACAAGCAGACAAAAGAGGAAATAGGCCAAAAATTAAATCCTAAGTTACGTCAACACATCCAACAGTGGTATCTTGAAACTTCTCAGGAAGAACAGTGAAAAGGGAAGCCTGATCACATCTACCTGGAGGCATTCAGAAAGCATAAAACATACCAAAATACATACCCATCTAAGTATTAAGTCCATAGATAACCCCTGAAGATGCCCAAAAAACAGAAGCAGATGACCATATCTGCACATGTCAAGAAACGAAATAAAGTGACTGAGGCAAATGAGCTGGAAGTAG
>NW_006408678.1:7744246-7761642 GCF_000296735.1 Chrysochloris asiatica | reverse complement strand
TGCTAATGACCTGTACTGGGGGATAGTGGACTCCTGGTATGGTGTTTTAGAGTAAACAGTATACTGTGAACTAAAAGGTCAGTGGTGCAAACCCAAATCAGCTGCTCCTCAGAAACCCTATACAGGGTTGATATGACTTGGAACCGATTCAATGGCACTAAACAACAACAAATGGGAATGCTGTTGTTGTTAAGTGACGTCAACTTGGTTCCGACTCATAGCGACCCAGTATAGGATTTCTGAGGAGCAGCTGGTGAGCTTGAACCGCTGACTTTGCAGTTCAAACCGACCTTGCAGTTCAGTGCATGAACCTGCAGTAACACACCAGGACTCCACAGCTAATAAAGAGAGATAACAGTTGGAATATATAAACATCTTAAAGGCAGGATTTCCTGCTGTATTGCAGGCATCCTAATAATGATAATGGAATTGCCATTTGTACAGTGTTTTACACCTTACAAAGTGGAGATGAGAATCTTGATGAAAATAACTAAGTATCTCTATAAATATTTTTGTTGTTGTTGTTAAGTGCTGTCAAGTCGATTCCGACCCATGGCGACCCTGTACAGGGATTCCGAAGCTGTAAATCTATGAGAGCAGTACTCCTAGTCTTTCTTCCGCAGAGCAGCTGGTAGTTTCGAACTGCTGACCTTGAGGTTCACAGCCCAATTCGTAAGCACTACGCTTCAGAGCTCCAAATGTTTTTAGATATTCTTAAATGAAATGTTGAGCAGGCAAGAGAACAAATTTTCAGGGCAAAACAAAGTTACATCCTCTTCCCGTAAGCGGCCCGAGGTAATCCCACAAAATGGTTCGCTACTCACTTGACCCAGAAAACCCCACAAAGTCATGCAAATCCAGAGGTTCAAATCTTCAGGTCCATTTTAAGAACACCCGTGAGACTGCCCAGGCCATCAAGGGTATGCATATCCGGAAAGCCACCAAGTATCTTAAAGATGTCACTTTGCAGAAGCAATGTGTACCATTCCGACATTACAATGGTGGCGTTGGTAGGTGTGCCAAGGCCAAACAGTGGGGTTGGACACAGGGTCGGTGGCCCAAAAAGAGCACTGAATTTTTGCTGCACATGCTTAAAAATGCAGAGATTAATGCTGAACTTAAGGGTTTAGATGTGGATTCTCTGGTCATTGAGCATATCCAGGTCAACAAAGCTCCGAAGATGCGCAGCCGAACTTACAGAGCTCATGGTTGGATCAACCCCTACATGAGCTCCCCCTGCCACATTGAGATGGATTCTCACTGAAAAGGAACAAATTGTTCCTAAACCAGAAGAGGAGGTTGCCCAGAAGAAAAAGATATCTCAGAAGAAACTGAAGAAACAAAAACTTATGGCTCGGGAGTAAATTTAACTTAAAGTAAATGCACATAAAAGTAAAAAAAAAACAAAGTTACAGCAGGAAGCCTAGAGATAAGTAAGCTCTGAAGCTGGTTTCCTAGAGCTTCCATTTTGAGTGTTATCTAGACTGCAGAACACAGGAGACAACATCTAGGGTATGCTCATGGTGAATTTTCCTCATCAAAAACTTGAGGTTCCAAATATCTATATCCTCAGTATAAGACTGAATGAGATGGACTTGGGGCAAGATTATACACTAGGCAGATGCACTACATGGACCTTCTACAACAAAGATTTTTGTTGTTATTTTTAAGTGCTGTTGAGTCAGTTCCGATTCATAGTGACCCTGTACAGGGTTTCTGGGAGTCCTGGTGTGGCATTGTGGGTTAATACGCTGGACAGCACAGTCAGTTTGAACTGCAAAGCCGGCAATTCAAGCTTGCCAACTGCTCCTCAGAAACCCTATACAGGGTTGCTATGGGTCAAAACCGACTCGACAGCACTTAACAACAACAAAATAGGGTTTCTGAGGAGCAGCTAGTGGGTTTGAACTGCCTACCTGTGGTTTGCAGTCCAGTGCTGATCCTACAGCACCACACCAGGAGTTCACAACAAAGATCCAAGAGACTAAATGAAACAGACACAGACGACAAACCCGGAACCCTGAACTTCAGAGGAAATGCTAGAGAAGTGGATTGAGTGCTTGCTGGGAGGAGAAACAGAGGGACCCGAGGGACAGAGAGAGAGTGAGACTGACTGGGGAATGGCCACTCAGACACAGAGCAATCCTGACCTTCTGTGAGCAGCTACGGTGACAGGTGGCTTGGCGGAGCAAATTCACACAGGCAGCAGGAAAGGAGTCAGCAACTCTACCCATAATCAGCCACAACCATACCCTCTGAAGCTTCGCCGACTGGGCAAGAGTCATGACCAGCTCCTCCTACACCATATGATCAATGCTAGATATCAGCCACCATCAGCCCAAACTACCCAAAACTGAGGTGCACAAATGGTGACCGGAGAACGGTGCACACTCTTACATTTGTTAACTACACCCAGAGAAGGCAGCTGGTGAGAGTCCAAAACACATCAGCATACAATCATCAATCAAATAAAACATAACACCACAATATCCTGGAGACAATTTTAGGTCACATAACGAATGAAGAAAGAATGGCTCCAACAAATGATTAAGAAGTAGAGGCAGAAAACATTCTGAGGAACTAACTGACAAAGAATTCAAAAGAATAATATTTATGTGCCTTCAAAGGATTGACAGAAAGACTGAGAAAAAGAGGAAAACACAGAAAAAACTTAAAAGAGTTCAGGAAAACACTACAAGAACAGACAAAATAAATGCAAATTCTGAAACAAAGCAAACCTGCTACTAGAAATCCAGAAGATGAATACTAAGACCTCAGAAATGGATGATACATTGATAAGACAAAGTAGGTGATTCACTAAGTCTGAATTTGTGAGCTTGAAGATAAATCTACCAATATTAGTATGCTAGATTACAATTAGAAAAAAGTAAGAAAAAATCTTAAGGAAGCATCAAAGGTTATTTGAGACACTAGGAAGAGGTAAAACTTATGGGTGAACAGAATTCTAAGACAGGAAGAGACAATAAAAAGGATACAGAAAATTGTTAAAGAATTGTTAGCAGAAATTTTCCCTAGCATTATAAAAGATACGAAGATTAGCATACAAGAAGCTGAACAAACCACAAACAGGTTAGATCCCAAAAGAAAATCACCATGACATATCAATCAAATTTTCCTAAATCAAACAAAGGGTAAGAATCCTGAGAGCAGCTCAGGAAAAATGAAAAAAACTGCCTACAGAGGAGTGAACCAGTAAGACTAAGCTCTGACTTCTCAGTAGAAAATATGCAAGAAGGAAGGCAATGGAATGACATAAACAAAACTCTGAGAGAAAAACATTTCCAAACAAAAATCATATGCACAGCAAAGCAGTCACTGAAATATGAGGGCAAAATTAGGACAATTCCAGAAAAACAGAAATTAAAGGAATTTGTAATAACCAGGCCAACTTTACAGAAAATACTAAAGGAACTGAGAACCAGTAACAGAAGACAACAATCGGACACTGACAAACACAGCAACACCACCCAAAACTCAATTCAGAAACAGAAACATTGAAAGTAAAACAAACCTACAGACTGAAAATAGAGAACCCGAGAAGTCAAGTTACAATAAAGTCAACTATAAAGCAAAAAGAGGGAATAGCACACAGAACTTCCAAATGGCAAGGACTTTTTAAGTAGCTTTCAAGATAAAACAGATTGTTATATAAAAATTACAAATAATTGTAATTTATTAATAAATTACAGGGTAATTCATTAAATTAATAAATTACAGTGTAACCTCAAAGAAAATGAATACAAGTTCACATCAAAATAAAAGAGAGGAAAAATCAGAAAGATTTAGTAAACATTAACACAATAGAAGCGAAAATGAAAAGAAAATGAACTCAGTGCAGAAAATTATATGAACAAAGAAGCCAAGCACCACACACAAAAAACAAATAAACCACAGACCAAAATGACAATAATCAATTCATAGCTATTTACAACTACACTGAATGGAAATGAATTAACTGCACCAGTCAAGACACAGAGAATAGCAGAATGGAAAAGAAAACCGGATCCTTCAATATGCTGTTTATAAGAGACACATCAAAAAAGATGAAGAGCGCATTAATGCCACCAACAGAAGAATGCTTACACAAACTTCAGTACATACATACAATGGAATACTGGTGGTAGTGATGTGCTGTGGAGTCGATTCCGACTCACTGCGACCCTGTTCAGGGTTTTCGAGGCTGTAAATCTTTACGGGAGCAGAAAGCCTCATCTTTTTCCTGCGGAGCAGCTGGTAGTTTCGAACTGCTGACCTTGGGGTTTGCAGCCCAATTCATAATCACTATACCACTAGAGCTCCTACATAACATTAAAGAATAAGGATGAGTCTGCAAAACACCTCACAACAGGGATGAACCTGGAGGACATTATGCCGAATAGTATTAGTCAATCACAAAAGAACAAATATTATATAAGACCAATGTTATAAAAAGTTAAGAAAAGATTTTTTTTTGTTAAAAGAAAGATTCTATAATGGAAAGGGGAGGGAAGATTATTCACAAGCTAGAGAGTAAACACATGTTAACATGGGTGACAGGGCAGGCCACACACAAGTGGGAGGTTAACTGTAAGAGTTAAAGTGACTAGAGATAAATATTGTTGTCCGCTGATACAGGGAGGGAACTGCAACCATTGTAATGAAGCAAAGTGTATTCGTTGTTGAAAATAACACTGATCATAAGCTATAAACCTCTCAGTTCACAATAAAAAGTTAAAAAAAAATCCTGAATGGGAAATATACCTGTTTCACAGAAGAAAAAAACATTTCCCAGAGAATTCAGACCTACCAGGTGAAAAACAGAGATTTCATGTATATAATTCACCTATATGTATAATCTATCTTTAACTTCTGACTGCTAAAATACCTAGATGCCCCACTGTAAAATTAAGAACATAATATATGTTTTAATGAAGTGAGATGAAAAATTGAATTACACAAAAGTGCTTTCATACTTTATATCTTCATAGTAACTCTTTTATTAAATGTTAAATTGTTGCTGACAAAAAGAAGAGTCTCAGAGAAGTTTTAAGACATCTAAGCAAAAAGACAAAACTTGTTTTAGATTAAAAGAGTTGACATTTAAAAATGAATATGAAATTTCAAGTACCTCTTTTATTTCCCATTGTCCATTATTGGAACACAACTCTATTTTTTCATTTATGTATTGTCTATGATTACTGTCAAGTGATAATGGCAGAGTTAAATAGTTGTAACCAAGACCAAATGTCCTTCCTTCAAAGCCTAAAATATTTACTATTTTTTCAAGTACCTCTTTTTTAGCAGGCATTCAATAACTATGTTATGAAAATATGAATATCTATGGACCTGGTGGGACTGTGGTTAAGAGCTGGGCCACTAACCAGAAGTGTGTGGTGAAGTGTTAGAGTACCAATTGCTCCATGGGAGAAAGATTTCGCAGTCTGATACTGTAAAGAGTTACATCCTTGGAAGCCCTTTGAGGCAGTTCTCTGTCTTACAGGGCAACTATAACTTGAAATCAACTTGACTGGGCAGTGGGATTTCTACTCCAGCTGATTTGTTAATGTTTCAAATTTTTAAGATATTTAGTATTAGTAGTTGGATTCAATAAAATAAAAACAGCTCAGTAAATAACTTGCATTAAAAACATAAAATGTATTAACTACACTGAAATAAATCACTGTACTTATACAATACTCAATGCCATTGGGTCGATTCTGACTGATAGCAAACCTATATGTGGTTTCAGAGGCTGCCAATATTTATGGGAGCAGAAAGACTCATCTTTCTCCCTTGAAGTGGATGGTGGGTTTGAATGGCTGATCTTGAGGTTAGAAAATACAGTGTTTACTCCACAGTGGCACCAGGGCTATTGCTAATGTAATTTTGTTGTTGTTGTTGTTGTTAGGTGCAGTGGAGTCGGTTACGACTCCTAGCGACCTTGTACAGGATTTCCAAGGCTGTAAATCTTTACGGGAGTAGAAAGCCTCATCTTTCTCCCGCGGAAGAGCTGGTAGTTTTGAACTGCTGACCTTGCGGTTCACAGTCCGATTTGTAACCACTACGCTACCAGAGCTTCATTAATCCGTATCTGTACTACAGCCTTCCAGCTAACCTCCTTGTGCTGCTGCAATATTATTAATCTTCCTTATACCCTTCAATTTGCAGTGTATTAATGAGACAATTGGAGGATGTATGTAGAAGGTGTTTCTTTTTTTTCAAAGAAGAATATCCAATAAGTAGGCCTCAGTAAAGGAAATGTTTTAAAAGATAAAGAGTTGCTAAGTACTTGGTTACATATATATATTTATATATATAAATTTCACAGAAGTGACCAGACAATGATTAACACTGCTTTTTAAACTAGAAATGTTATGCTATATAATATAAAAATTTATGGTATAAGTGAAGTGACTTATATGCCAGCTTCAGAACCATTAAAAAAAATGATGATTTTGGAGATAGGGCTTAAACTGCTGAGAAGAAATTTTACAATTTTTCAGAAAAACTAGATCATAGAATGAAATGATAATTCAGTAATTATTAACAGAGCTAGTAGAAAGAAGCCTAGATTAGAAGTAAAAAATCTTGGAATCTAGTCTTAACTCTAAAGAAAAATTGGTTGTTTAATGATATAAGGAAAACAATTACATTTTTGTTATTGTTAATGGCCATTGGGTTGATTCCAAGCCACAGTGACCCACATGTGCAGAGCAGAATTGTGCTCCTGGAAAGGCAGTGTAATATAATGGAAAAGAAGAGAAAATTTAGATTCAGAGGACCCATGCTTAAGTTTCCATTGTGCCATTTTACTCCCTGTAACATGTTAAGCAAATGTCTTAGCCATCTTAGCTTCATCATCTTTTTAGTCAGGAAGAGAAACATACAAAGGACTGCTGAAAAGCATGAAGCTATGAAGATTAGATCCCCCAAATCTGGCACTAACAAAGATTACAATGATAAAATAGTTGGATATCTGTTTCTCTGATATACTTTCCAGGATCCATTCTTTTTACTTAGCAAGAAAAGGCAAACAATGTAGTTTAGCATCAGAAAGATCTTCTGAAACTAAGAACATCTACTATGGTTTTGCATTGTTAGGTATCGTCGAGTTGGTTTCAAGGAAAGGGTTCCAAGGAGTGGCTAGTGGTTTGAACTGTCAATCTTGTGAGTATCAGTTCTGTGCTTATCCTACAGTACCACACCAGGATTCCAAAACCCGTTATTAAAAAGTTAGTATTAAAGAAATGCGCACACTATCTTTATCTTGAGTTTCATTTTTAGAAAGGATATAAAACTTTTCCATCCAAAAACGTAACACCTGTTTCCAACAACAGTTTTCAAAATAAATAATGAAAAAGCATGAATTGGAACAAATTTCATATTAAAGAACTTCAAAATGAACTGAGACAATAGCAAACTTTAATATTCAGAGATATAAATGTATAATCATTTGAATTTTGGGTAGCCAAACTAGCTTATAAATAAAAATTCATGCAATTCTGTGTTTTCAATAAAATTTTTATGCCAAAACTTGTCCAAAATAAACATTTGGGCATTTAAAACCATTCAGAAAATTCATTACCGCTAAAGGGCAACTTCAATTAATCATTTAAAAATGAAATATACGTGGAGTTTCATTAAAGAAAAAAAAAATTACCCTACAAATAATCTCATTTTCATTTATTCTTTTATTTATCAATAAAATAAGTCAAATCTCACAGGGATAAAATAAATCATTAATATCAACATGATCTGAGCCATCAAGATGTCAGAATCCAGTGAAGGAAAAGGACATAAAATAAACTAACAGGTAAAAAATATAACCCTGGAGTCCTAGACTATGCACAATGACACGAGTAAGGAACAATGGACTTCCATTATTTTTTTCACATTTACTAAACTTAGCAAGGGAACAAACAAACTAACCCCAAAACACCTCAATAAATAGTGGACAAAAATTAACAAAATAGGAATTTCCCTTACTTGGAAAATCCTTTCCATCTGGATAGTAATATTCTGTAAATTCTATGTAGACAGCAGACATTTCTTGTGGAAGATACAGGGATTTTTTATTGCAGGAAATCATACTTTTAGGGGAAGAACGACATTGGTCTGCTGTAGAGACCTGAAAAAAAAAAAAAATGTATGCAATGTAAACAACACTGAAAAAATTTTCAATCTACTTACAGTGATGTATTACTAATAATTTTCCAGTGCAAACTTGTATTTTTACTTCACAGTTAACTAATTTTCAAGTAACAACCTCAAAAGTAGCTAGTGGGTTTGAACTGATGATCTTGTAGGTAGCCACTTAACCCATTGAAACACCAGGTTCCTTTGATTATCTGTATAGCTTTTATAAATTTTAGTCAGTTTCTAACATTATCTAGTTAAGATGTTTTTCTCTGCATATACTGAAACAAATCCCTTTCAACTCAGGGAAGTGTCGAGTTATTTTAATGGAGAACAGCTTATTTCCATTTTACAGTTAAAAAGTTACTCAAATTTGGATAAGCACACTATTTTATTTTCTTCTAGTTATTTTTGTTTTGTTTCGGATATGTTTGTGCATGTGGGGTTTCTTCAACGTATCTCACTTTCATCATTTGGGATTATGGAGGATTCTCCTCCCTCATTTCTGTATGAATTCTGTGTGAGTTCCTCATTCTGTGTTTACATTTGTGTAAATACTACAATTTTCTTTCTTTGGGGTAAACATTCCATGACAAGAGAATGTGTAAGTATAAACAGTTTTGTATTCCTATTTTGAGTGTCTCTCTGTGGTCACTGTATCCTTAGTTTTATTATCTCCTCGCAGGGAAAAGCATTTTGAGTAGCATTTTGGAATTATCTTTCCTCACTTAGTCCTCCCTAGAGCTCCCAGGGAGGAGGGGCTTCCCTACGCATGCATGGCCTAGTCCCCTTTCTCCCTGCCTGTCTGCTCCTCTCCATGCAATCTAAATGGAAGGAACACATTGGGGAGCCTCCAGGGTAATGCCAGGACAATGGCAGGGAAGTAAGGCATTAGTGAATCCACTTGGCTGCAATCCTCAAATTAAGCTATCCAATCCGGTCTTTGGCTTTCATGAGTAATGACATTTTTGTCAGCCTCTCACTTGATTGTGAACTCAAGCAAGAGTGAAATGTATTTTGATTAGCCTGAAACAATCATATGCCAGAATTCCATCAATTTTTATAGATTATGTTATCATTAATCACTTCATTAATTTCTCATTTTTTTTTTTTTTTTTTTTTAGATTGTCTCCTTCTTACTGCTATGGTGAATATTGCTGTGATGAACATGGATCTGTGCAGATGTGTTCATGTCGCAGCCCTTATTTCACTAGCACATATACTAAGTTGTTGTTGTTGTTGTTATGTGCCGTCGATTTGGTTCCAACCCATGGAGATTCTCTATAGGGTTTCCAAGGAACGACTGGTGACCTTGAACCACTGACCATGCAGTTCAAATGACTTTGCAGTCCAGCACATTAACCCACAGTGCCACACAAGGACTTCATATACTAACTAAAGGGATATATATTTCTCTGACAAAAATTTCGAAGAAGTACCATGTTTCCCACAGTACACCATTTTACAATCCCACTAGTGTCCCTGGTGTGGTGCTGTAGATAAAACACTGGATTGCTAATCACAAGGCTGGTGTTTCAAACCCACCCGTCATTCCTTTGGAACCAATTCAAGGGCACTTAACAGCAACAACAACGTTTCGCCATACCTTCACCAGCATTTATTGTTTTCTGTTTTATTTCATGTTATTATTAATGCTAGGATGAGATTATATCTCATTTTATTTAATGTTTTATTGAGAATTATGTGATAGTCTACATGGGAGAACATTAGTTTTACATTCATCCTATTGTATATCGTTTTATTGCCATGGTTACAATCCCCTCCATGCATCATCAACCAACCAAACGGTATACCCTGCAAGCCTGACCCGTCATCAGCATACAGCCCCTCTCCCTCTCTGTGTCTAAAGACCCCAGCTGCTTCATCTCTCCACTTCATCGTCTCTGCCTCCTTCTCTGGCATCACTGCTTCTCTGGGTAGGGTCCCACTCTCCGCTCTTCTCCCTCGATGGTCCCAGGGACCTCCACTCCTAGACTGTAAAGTTAATCACTCCCCTCCTTGCTACAAAACGTCTATCTTTATATTTCCAACCCTAACAATAAGTCCTGATAACAATTATTCACTCTTATATCACAAGAGACCAATTCACATTTCATTTCATCAGCCCCACCTAAACAGATTGGATACTACCTTCCTTCACGCCCTCTGGATCTAGGTTCCCTCTTGAAAGCTTGTAAGCCAGTCACTTCTTGCCTTTGTAGCCCCCCCATTTTGGGTAGCCATTGTCCAAGTTACCCATCCCTGTCTACTCTGTGTAAGGAGGGGGTGGGAATGATCCTTGTTATAAAGATTTGTTCCCTCTTTTGAGCTACCACATCCATAGGTATAGGTCAAGTTCATCAAACTGTATCAGATTACTCTTTTTTTCCACTTCTTTCATCTTCTAGTTGAGCTCTGATCATGCAGTCATTGAAGCCTGTTCAAGTGGGTATTATCTGCAAGTGTGGGTGTACTTGTGCATGTGCCCTCTCTTCTTACTAATCTCTCTTAAGTGTTCATTGACTGTCAAATTTCTAGGCATATGATTTCTAAGTTTTGTAAAATGTTCTATTCTTTCTTTACCAATATTTATTACCCTCTTTTTAAACTCTGTCACAGTCATTATCTCTAACATTATGAAGAAAAGAGGTACTAACAGAGAACACGCTTATTTTGCTTTTTTGAAGACAAAAAAATTATAAAAATGTACAAATACAATCTGTTAACTATTCTGAGATATAACAATTCATTCCAACACCTAAAAAAAACACCACAACCCACTGTCATCAAATAGATTCCGACTCATAGTGGCCCTCTATAAGGTTTCCAAGGCTGTAAGTCTTTATAGGAGCAGAAAACTTAATCTTTCTCTGACAAAGCAGCTGGTGGGTTTGAGCTGCAGACAGGGAAGTTAGCAGTTCAGTGTTTATCCTATAGCACTAACAAGGTTACTTTATATTTCAACATAGACGTGTGAAATAAAGCAATGCATTTTACAAACAGAAAAGACTTAAATCTTCTATAAATATAACATTATATACAGGATACAAAAAAAGAAGTGATTATACATGAAAGTAACTATTACATCAGAGCTTCTCAAAGTTGGCTCTCCTGAAACTTGGGGCCAGAGAACCCTGTACTGTGGAAGCTGTCCTGTGTACTGGAGCTCAGACATACCGGCCTGGAAGCTCTGCTGAAGCCTGATGAGCATCGCAGTGCCATGCAAGCCTCTGCAGATCCACAGGCGGTGGCTGTGCCAGAGGACAACTAGCTGGACACTGACCCCTGGTGTCCCACATGCCAGGCAAGAATCAGACCCATAACAATTCATAAATTAAAACACACAGCTGCAATACTTTATTTCATTCTAAAAAATTAAATTAAAATTATATGTAACATTTAAATCACATATTCTAGGGCTTTGGTTTCAAGGATGTCAACATTGATCATGTTGTATGATTACAACCTTAATAAAACTATTAGTGTAAATGGCACGGAGTTCTTAGCTATAAAATTATGTTTACAGAAGACAATTTGGTATGGCGACCTAGTATTTGGCAACACAATAAAACAAAAAAAGGCATTTTAGTTCCTTCCTCTTAAAATATGGGATAAATCACATAACCAAAAAGTAATGAACTGAAAACTTTTATCCCATCTCATCTGATCAGTTTACAGAACAGGTCAAGATATAATAGGATAGCATTAGTTCATTAGATCTGCTTGTAGGTAATAGTAAAAGTGCTTATGAGAAGATTTAATGAAAACATTAAAACATACCTGGTATATATTAAAATCTGCAAGTCTGACCACAACAGAACTAGACATCAGCTTAGCTCTTGATTGCTGGGATAATACTGAGGGCGTTCTGGAAGATACTTTCAGAGCTGATTCTTTCTCTGTACAAACAAAAAATCCTTTCAGTTTATTGCAAAAGTATTTTAACAGTCAATCTTTTATTATTATGACAGCTACCAGAACTATGGAAGAACCCTAATTTCTCAAACAAGATAATATATTATAAATACATTATAAAGGACAGTATTTAAATTTATTTTTTTTAAACGTTCTAATGTTAATAACGGAGTCCTGGTATGATGCTGTGGTATTAAACTGCAAGGTCCGTTTTAATCTCAAGGTCAGCAGATCAAGTTCACCAGCTGCTCCTTGGAAACCCAATACAGGGCCGCTACGGGTCGGAACCAACTTGACAGCACTTAACAACAATAATAACATACAGAGGTAAGGAGTCCTGGTGTGGTACGGTGGGATAAAGCATTAGACTGCAAAGTCAGTCTGAATCACAAGGTCAGCGGTTCAAACTCACCAGCCACTCCTTGGAAGCCCTATATAGGATCTCTATGATCAGAACCAACTCAACGGCACTTTAACAACAATATACAGAGGTAGAGTGTCCTGGTATGGTACTGCAGAATAAGCACTGGAATGCAAATCACAAGGTTGGCAGTTCAAACCCACCAATCAGTCACTCCCTGAAAACCCTATATAGGGTCACGATGAGTTAGAACTTCTCAGTGGCACTTTGCAGTAATTTAGGGAGATAAGTCATTGTGATGATGATTCTTCTTTAAATAGGAAACATACAGCACATTTAAGACACTGTCCTACAAGAAATTTGTGTTTTTTTTTTTTAAGAAATCCCTATTTTAAAAGTAAAAAAAATTATTCCCATTTAAAAATCTGAAATAGTCTACCTGGGCATTATTATTGATATACTATTAATTCCTAATACCTGGGCAATATTACTGATATATTATTAATCCCTAATAATTTAGGAATTAAAAGATAAGTAGTTGGAACCCACCAACTGCTCCACAGAAAAAAGGTGGAATAGTCTGAACCCTTAAATGTTGATAGAATTTGGAAACTCTATGCACTGCTCTACCCTGTGCTATAAGGGCGCTGTGAGTTGGAAACAATCTGATAGCCGTGGAAATACTAGTTTTAAAAGTGCATTGGTCCATAAACCTATGTTTGTCTGAATGAAAGGTGCAAACATTTTAAGACAGTAGCATTGTTTACAGAAATATATTATGAAACACACAAACACACACACACACACACATATCAGGGGAATGCCATAATGCTGGTATAGGTAAAGTACCTGTTTGTGTGTGCTGGGGAGAGGCATGTGGTGGGGATTTAGGAGGTGAACCTACATTATGATCCTTCACAGCCTGTTTAAGCATTTCAACGTTGCATTCAAATTCATGTAACAACTCGTCGGCCCATCCATTTTTCGTTTTGGTTGCATCACTAAAATACATCCAATGATTACAACTATCTCCTGTAAAATGAATAACACACATTTCACTAAAAAAAGCATCATTTTCACTTACTTTATTAAAACAATGCTTCCAAAAAGATTTACTCACATAATCAAGGGATTCATTAATATTCTAATAAACTTAAAGTCTTCATACACAACTGATTTCAATCTTTCTAGAATGTATGATTAAAATCTTCAGAAAGGAGCTAAAGAGTATAAAACGCAATTGTTTTTATCTAGATTCTATTCTTGGTGCAGTGACACTCAAAGTATCAATTCAAAGAAGAATTAATGGTCAACCTTGACTGTTCAACTACCTAGTAAAACTCAGCTGGACGGAATCCTAGAATATACCATCACAGAAACATCTTTTTATAAAAGATTTATGGTACTGTGAGTTACAAAAGTCTTATCCATAAAAATGATCTAAAAAGGATTATTAGCCAAATATTTAAGAAAACACTAAAACACAAGACTGGATATCAGTGGTAAGGTAAAACACAAAATTAAGATGATCACATTTCTTTAAAAAAAATCAGATTAAATTAAAAAGTAGTGCTATAAACATATAGAAACTTTAATTAAACAAAAATGTAAAAAAGCTATCCTCCATCTAGGTCTATATATTTTTTGAAGGTGGTGTTTCTGCCTCTCTAACTTTTCCGAGAAATCTACATTCTTTGATTTATACCACATCAAAATGGCAGTTTTGGGATCTTCAAGAGACCAAATTCATGTACTTCTGAAATGCTGTTTAAATTCTGAAAACAAAAAGATGTCTGAAGGGGCAAGATCAATGCTGATTGTTGGCTGAAGTCAGGCTTCTCAACAAATTCTCACAGAAGAGCCCTTACTACCTTCAAAGAATAAAGAGATGCATTGTGCAACTTTCCTGGCCTTTTTCTCACCAATTCGGTCTTCAGTTTTCTTAAAATTACTTTCTAATAAGCCCGTGTTGTTACCCAGTGTCTTTCAAGAAAATCTATCAAAATTTGCCCTTTGTAGTTTAGAAGAATTCAAGAAAATACTAGAGAAACAAACAGACAAAATAAATGCAAATTTTGAAACAATACAAAACCTGTAATTAGAAATTCAAAAGATTAATACTAAGATCTCAGAAATGGATGATATACTAAAAAGGCGAAGGGGTAGATTTGATGTAAAGGAAGCTCTAATTAGTGACCTGGAAGATAAATCTCTCAATACTAGTATGCTAGAAGATAAATCAGAAGAAATAATGAAAAAGTCCAAAGAAAGCCTAAGAATTATGTGGGACACCATGACTGGAATTCCAAGAAAAGACAATAAAAAGTGCAGAGAAAACTGTAGAACAGTTATTGGAAGAAATCTTCCCTAACATCATGAAAGTTGAGAAGATAAACATACAAGAAGCCAAACAAATCCCAAACAGGGCAGATCCCAAAAGGAAATTATCAAGACATATCCATAATCAAATTTTCCAAAACCAATCCTGAGAGCACCTCAAGAAAAATGAACAGTTCCCTACAAATACGACCACGGTCTTAGTTCTCAGTAGAGACCCATGCAGACAAGAAGGCAGTGAGATGGCATACACAAAACTCAGAGAGAAAAACACTGACAACCAAGAATCACATACCCAGCAAAGCCGTCCCTCAAATACGATGGTAAAATTAGGATGATTCCTGATTAACAGAAATTAAAGGAATTTGTAATGACCAAACCAACATTACAAAAAATGCTAAAGGGTGCTCTTTGGACTGAGAACCAGCAACAGCAAACAACCTGAGATTAACAGACATGAAAACAACATGCAATCTAGATATAGATTTAAAATAAAACAAACCTAAAAGACCAAACATAGAAAACCAGGGATATCAACTAATAATGAAGTCAGCTACACAGTGGAGTCCAGGTGTGGCACTGTGGGCTAATATGTCAGACTGCAAAGTCACACCAGCTGCTCCTTGGAAACCCTATACAGGGTTGCTATGGGTCGGAATCGACTCAACAGCACTTAACAACATTAACAAACAAAGCAAAAACAGGGAATAGTGTAGATACTGAACTTCCAAAAGGTAAGAAAGCCAAGTAGATTTTAAGAGAAAACAGACTGTTTTAAATGGGGAAGAAAATTAATAAATACAGAATTAGCTCAAAAGAAAATTAATATATTTTCACATAGAAATGACAAACAGCAATATAAGTAAGATTTAGTAGACATTAACACAACAGAAGTGAAGAAAATGAAATGAAAACCCAGAAAGAAAATTAATTCAGTGCAGAAAATTATGTGGAACAAAGAAACCAGCAGCATCACCAAAAACACACACACAGCAAAATGACATCAATCAATTCATGTTGTTATTGTTAAGTGCATACATCCAAAAAGACGCAAAGATCAAAATTAACACCGTAACTAAACAATTAGAAAGACAGCAGCAAAGCAAACCTATGGCCAACAGAAGAAAAGAAATAAATGAAATAGAAAATAGAGAAACAGAAAGAATCAACAGGACAAGAAGTTGGTTCTTTGAAAGGATTAATAAAAAAATTACAAGCCATTGGTAAATCCATCCACCTACAATCAACTGATCTTCGACAAAGGCCCATAAGCATTAAATGGGGAAGAGGTAATCTATTTAACAAATTAAGCTGGCAAAACTGAAAACATATTTGCAGAAAAATTAAACAAGACCCATACCATATACAAAAATGAACTCAATGTTTAAAGACCTAAATGCAAAACCTACAACTATACATCAATGAAAAAATTGGGATAAACTTAGGAACTCTGATACATGGCATAAATATACTATCAAACATCACTGAAAACACACAAACAGAAGACAAAATGATGACTGGTACCTCCTAAAAATTAGATACTTATGTGCATGACAGGATTTCACCAAAAGAGCGAAAAGAGAACCCACAGACTGGGGAAAATGTTTGACAACAACATATCAGACAAGGACTCCTCTCCAAAATTTATAAAACACTTCAACGTTGCAACAAGAGGGCAAATAATCCAGTTAAAAAGTGGGCAGAGTAATTGGACACTTCACCAAAGTAGACAGTCAGGTGGCCAACATATATACAAAGAATCATTAGCAATTACAGATGCAAATCAAACCAACAATGAAATATCATCTTACACCAGCATTAATAGTAAAGTTGTAAAACATTTTCTTTTAGGCAACAAATGCTGGTGGGGGTATAGAGACACTACAACCCTCCTCCACGGCTGGTGGGACTGTAAAATGGTGCTACCACTGTGGAAAACTGTATGGTACCTTCTCAAAAAGTTGGAAATAGAAATACTGTATGACCCAGCAATCCCTCTACCTGATATATAAGAAATAAGAACTGTGACATAACTACATATATGCACACCCATGTTCTTCTTTGCTGCACTGAATAGAATATTATATTGTGAATACAATAGCAAAAAGATGGAGACAGACTAAATTCCCATCAGCAGAAAAATGGGTAAATAAACTTTGGTACATATACACATGGGAGGATCACAAAATATTGAAAAACAATGAAGACCCTGCAGAACACTAAACGTGGATGAACAAGAAGAACCTTAAGTGGTGTGAAATTAGTCAATCAGAAAAGGACAAATACTGCATTAAACCACTGTTGTAAAAATGTAGAAAAGATTTTCTTGATAAATGAAACACATTCTATGATGGTTACAGGGCAGGTGTGGGGGGGGAGGAAAAGAAAGTGAATAGAGGTAAATACTGATAACTGCTGGTACAGGAAATAAACTGAAATCATGTTAATGACATGAAGTGTATAATTACTGAATGCGGGACTGATAATTGATAATCTGTTCTGTAAACCTTCAATCAATTTACACACACACAATTTTTTTTTTTTTAGTTTCCCCTTTGTAATTCCCCTCTATCTTGAATTTAATCAGCCCAGTGGATCTCTTAGCAAGCCACTCTATTGAATGAACCTTCCAAAAGAATATAAACGT
>NW_006408678.1:7711968-7743070 GCF_000296735.1 Chrysochloris asiatica | reverse complement strand
TTTTTTTTCTTTTAGGAAGTTTTTCTGTGGTATGACTGGTATACAATAAACTATACAAATACAGAGAGATGGATTGGCAAAAGTGGCAGCAGCATCAATGGTCTCAAGCATAGCAACAATTGTGAGGTTGGCCAGGATCGGACAGTGTTTCATTCTGTTGTCGCTATGCATCGGAACCAACTCAATGGCACCTAACAATAACAACGTACATATTCAGAGTATATAAGCAGATATTTTGACATACTGTTGTTAAGTGCTGTCAAGTCAGTTCTGACCTATAGCTACCCTGTATAGGGTTTCCGAGGAGCAGCTGGTGAGCTTGAGCGGCTGACTTGGCAGTTCAGATGGCTTTGCAGTCTGGCACATTAACCCACAGCGCCACACCAGGACTCCTTTGACATACTAGGGGACTTAATCAAGATAGTAAACATATCCCGTGCCCCTTAAGTGTCCTCATATCCCTCAGTCATCCCTTTCTCCTAACCCTTTCTATCCTCCCTTCCTCAGGAAACCACTGATTGATGATGACTGTTGTTGTTGTTAAGTACCATGGAGTCTGTTCTGACTCATAGTGACCCTGCACAGGGTTTCTGAGGCTGCAAATCTTTCTGGGAGCAGAAAACCTCATCTTTCTCCCGTGGAACAGCTGGTAGTTTCGAACTGCCGACATTGAGGTTATTAGCTTGACTGATGGCTAGAGAATTAAAATGTACTCCCCGGAAACCACTGTATACATACCTGCTTTGTGATAAGGATAATAATCAACCGTTAGCTGAGTGAAAGAGAGTTGCATAGCCCCTCCTGTAATACGTCTGTTTGACTCTGGGGAAAGAAAAAATGGAATTAGTTAGAAAAAACTAATCAAATATCTGAAACCTCAGTTCATCATAGAAAATCTTGACTGTACTCAGAATCCAAGTAGTAATAAACACCATGGATAGCACATTAAGAATTTTAGGAAATGAAACTCAAACCAGTAAATATTCACTGAGGCCGTATCATTTGAGACCATCAAAAATGCTGCCCGATCGTTTGTCATCTTCAAGATCTGTGATATGCTTCTGTTGTGCCAATTCATCTCACTGAAGGTTTTCCTCATTTTCGCTGACCATCTACTTACCAAACATGATCTTTTCTATAACTATGTGTGTTTAAGTGGTGTAGAATCAGTTCCGACTCATAACAACCCTGTATCAAGTTTCCAAGGAGCGGCTGCTGAGTTGGAACCGTTATGCGGTACACTGCTTTATCCTACAGCACCAGACCAGGACCGCTGATCACTGTTGTTGTTTGCGTTGAGTTAATTAGTTCTGACTTTCAACAACCCTGTGTAAGGTTTCCGAGAGCCACTGGTAAGTGTGAAGAGCTGACCTTATGGATATCAGTCCAATGCTTATCCTAGAGTGCCACACCAGGAATTTGTTAATTTCCAATTAATCTCTATTAGTAGAATATATAGTACAGATCCACAAACCCTATCTGAAACCTTTGGAGACAATATGCTTCAGGATTCAGAATTAAAAAAAAATATATATTTAAGTAATATGGTACAAATGTAGTATATTATGCAACTCTCTCAGTGGGTTGTAAGGCAGCATTAAGAAATAAAAACAGCATTTCTGCAGCAAACATAAAACATTTACACTAACTGGTTAAAACAAAAATAATAAATAACATGTTGAGTCTGGTCAGGTTTTTTCAACACATGAGTTTTTCAAAGACCTCTAAAAAAAAACCTTTAGTGAGCTTTTTGGATTTCAGCATAGCAAGTAAGTGATAATTTTATTAGAGAGCTATTTCAGTGGAGGGTTCGCTCTTAAATACCACAATTCAGCTTCTTCTAGGGCTGGGGATACAGTGAGGACTGTGAGAGAGCTTAGACAATACTGTCTCTGTTCTGTTATCTGGTACTTAAGCTTGGTCACCTCATTTTGCTATGTGACTTGTCTTTACTTTTTTTGTAAAATTTTCCTTTCAAATCACCGAAGTAGAAAATGCCAACTATAAGACAAACAACACAGTGATGGGCACAGGAAAAGATAAATTCCTTCCCAAACCCTAGTTCTTCCTCACTTTCTTCTTTACTGCTGTCATTCCTTGGAGTCCTGGTGTGGTGCTGTGAGTTAATGCGTCAGACTGTAAAGCTATTTGAACTGCAAAGTCAGTGGTTCAAGCTCACCAGTTGCTCCTCGGAAACCCTATACAGGGTCGCTATGGGTCAGAATCGACTCAATGACACATAACAACAACAACAATCATTACTTGGTGTCAGGGCTGCTTTGTCTAATGAGGCAGGGTAACTTCTACTGCTACATATCCAAGATCTCAATATTTATTCTCTCAGTTTTAAAATTCCCAAATGATAATTTCAAAAACGTAATTTCTGATTCGGGCATGAGGTACACAGGACAGGTGTCTCTACTTCAAAAAGATCCTTAGCTTGTTTCTCAAGTTGCCTAAATTTTGAGAACGAACCACTGTCCTAGAGGAAAGTCTATCTACTGAATGTTCCCAACATCTGTGTGCCAGAAGTACTTACCAGCAGAGGGGCAGAAATGTTTACTGCCTAGAGTAAGGAAGCACAGATTTTCACTGCAACCAGAAGTCACCTGATACTACTAAACTAAATAGGTAGAAATAATAGGCAAATCTTTAAAAAAAAGCAAGACTTCTTGTAAAGAGGTTAACACAGAAAAAGCACTCTCACATCCAGCACTCTTCTTAAAAGAAAATTCTTATAGAAAATTAATCCACAGGACAGAAATAAAATTATGAGAAGTTCAGAAACATGGTATGTAATATATTTAGGACAACCTTCAAATCAAAATCTGATTGAAACATCGTAAGAAAAAAAATTATAGGTCATCACTTTCATGATATTTCAAACACAGTATCAGTAATTCAAACCCAACAATATGTACCCAGATGAAGGGCTTCAAAATGTTCACGAAAAAATTAAATAAAGAAAATGGAATTTTCCACAATCTTTTTGAAGCTTCCTCGCATAATAGGATAACACACCAACAAAGTTGGGCATATTCCAGAATGTAGTAATTTTCTGAATCTGATAGTGTATCTACCAACAACCTGTAATAATTGTTTTAAATATGATTAAAATATTTCTCCTCAAAATCAGAATAACATAAATGCTTCTAATATTATATCTATTTAGCATTGTACTGGAAGTTCTAGACAATGCAGTAAGGTGAAAACATGAAATAAAAGATTACAGGATTTTGAGAGAAATAAAACAGCTAGTGCAGGATCAGCAAACCACAAGGTCAGCAGTTCAAACCCAACAGCTGCTCCTTGGAAACCCTATACAGGTTCACTTTGAGTCGGAACTGACTTCTTCTCTGCACTTAACAACATTCACAGAAAACCTAAGTAAGAAAATCCACTATGAAAAGAGATATTGACTCCTAATTACATCACAAAATAGCCTTGATGGACTAGATAGTTAAGTGGGAAAGGCATAACAAAGTTTCTGAAAGATAACCTTAAGTGAATATAGTCATGATCTTAAAGTTGACAAATAAATTAGCTATTAGTAAAGAAACAGTCTTAAACTGTTCTCTGTCATCGAGTCAGTATGATGCATGGCAACCCTAGGTACAATGGAATTGGGCTTTTGTGATTCATGGGGTTTTCAGAATTACATTGCCAAGCCTTTTTATCTAGTTTATCTTAATCTGGAAGCTCTGCAGAAAAACTGCTCGGTATCACAGTAATGCGCAAGACTCCCCTTACAGATGGTTGTGTTTGGTGCACTAGCTGGAAATTAAAACCAGGTCAGCAGAAACCAAGGTGAGGACTCTACCTCTGAACAACCACTACACTCATTGATAAGTTAGACAACATTAAAATAAAGAACTTCTGTTCATCCAACAGAACACACAAAAAGGCAGATTGTGGGGATGGGGGTGGAAAATATGTTGTTGTTGTTAAGTGCTGTCAAGTTGGTTCTGATTCATAGATACGTGTATGTTGTTGTTCGATGCAGTCCCGTCGGTACCAACTCATAGTGACCCTATGCACCACAGAAAGAAACACTGCCTGGTCCTGCGCCAACCTCACAATCATTTGTTACACTTTAAATAATTGTTGCTGCTGCCACTGTGCCAACTCAGCTCATTGGGGTGTGGGGGAGAATGTGCCTTTTTTTTTGTTGACCCTTCACTTTACCAAGCATGTTGTCCTTTCTCCAGGGACTGGGCCCTCCTGATAATATATGTCCTAAGTATGAGAGGCGAAGTCTGATCGTCCTGGCTTCTAAGGAGCATTCTGGCTGTACTTTTTCCAATACAGATTGGTTTGTTCTTTTGGCAGTCCATTGTTGTTGTTAAGTACCGTGCAGTCGGTTCCGACTCATAGTGACCCTGCACAGGTTTTCCGAGACTGTAAATCTTTACGGGAGCTGAAAGCCTCATCTTTCTCCTGAAGAACCACTGGTAGTTTCGAACTGCCAACCTTGAGTTTAGCAGCCCGCTTCGTAACAACTTACGCTAACAGAGCTCCTTTGGCAGTCCATAGTACTTTTAATATTCTCCTCCAACACCATGTCTCAAATGCATAATTCTACGGTCTTTTTTATTCACTGTCCAAATTTCTCATGTATATGAGGTTCCTGAAAATACCGTGGCTTGGATCAGGCTAGCCTTAGTCTTCAAACTGACATCTTTGTTCTTGAACACTTTAAAAAGGACCTGTGTAGATCTGCCTAATGTAACATGTCATTTGATTACTTGATGGCTGCTTCCATTGAGTGTTTATGGTTCATTTGAGCAAAATTAAACCACTGATATAACTTCAATCTTTTCTCCATTTATCATGATGTTATTTACTGCTGTAGTGGTGAGGACTTTTGTTTTCTTAACATTGAAGAGCAACCTATACCAACGGCTTTGATCTTCACCAGTAAGTATTTAAAGTTCTCTTCCCTCCCAGCAAGCAAGATTGCATCATCTGCATACTGCAAGTTGTTAATGTTTCTTCCTCCAATCCTGATGTCACATTCTTCTTCATATAATCCAGTTTCTCAAATTATTTGTTCAGCATACAGATTAAATAAGTACAGTGAAAGCAAGTGGAGCAAACCTTCCTGATTTTAAATCATTCAGTGTTCCCTTGTTCTGTTGGAACAACTGCCTCTTGGTCTATACATAGGTTCCCCATGAGCACAATAAAGTGTTTCGGAATACTCACTTTCCTCAATGTTGTCCGTAGCTTGTCATGATCCACATAATCGAAATCCTTTGCATAGTAAATAAAGCACAGGTAAACGTCTTTCTGGTATTCTCTGCTTTCATTAAAAATCCATGTGATGTCAGCAATGATATCCCTCACTCCATGCTCTATTCTGAATCTGGTTTGAACCTCTGACAGTTCTCTGTCAATATATTGTTATGGCCGTTTTAAAATTACTTTTAGCAAAATTTTACTTGCATGTGATACTAGTGATATTGCCAATGAGTTCCACATTTCATTGGGTCACCTATCTTCAGAATAGACACAAATACGGATCTCTTTCAGGTAACTGTCGTCCAAATATTGTGGCTTAGATGAGCGAGTGCCTTCAGTGACGCATCAGCTTGTTGAAAGAATTCAGTTTGTATTCCATCAATTCTCAGAGCTTTTTCCTTTACCAATGCCTTTGGTAAGCCTTGGACTTCCTCCTTCAGTATCATTGGCTCTTGGTCATATGCAACCTCCTGAAATGTTGAACACACCATTTCTTTTTCGTACAGTGACTCTGTATATTCCTTCATCTTCTTTTGACACTTTCTGCATCATTCAATATTGCAAGATGTGGCTTGACTTTTTTTTCAGTTCCTTCGGCTTGAAGAATGCTAAGCACGTTCTTCGATTTGGGTTTTCTAAGTCTGTATCTTTGCACATTTCATTATATTACTTGACTTTATTTTCTGGAGCTGTCCTTTCAAATTTCCTATTCAGCTCTTCTACCTCCCTCATTACTTCCATTTGCTTTAGCATCTCTACACTAGAGAACAAGTTTCAGAGTCTTTTCCTTTTTGTCTTCTTAATGACCTTTTGCTGATGTTCTTGATGTCATCTCACCACTCTTCCATTCTTCGATCTTTAATTTATCAAATCTGTTCTTGAGATGGTCTCTAAATTCAGGTGGGATACGTTCAAGGTTATATTTTGGCTCTCGTGGACTTGCAATTTTCTTCAGCTTTAGCTTGAACTTGCATATGAGCAATTAATGGTCTGTTCCATAGTCTGACCCTGGCCTTGTTTTGGGTTTCCATCTGGTAGGTCCAGATCCATACCTGGTCTTTTATGTTGTTTAAAAAAGGTATTTGCAATGAAGTCACTGGTCTTGTAAACTCTATCATACGATCTCCAGTATCGTTTCTATCACCAAGGCCATATTTTCTAATTACTGAGCCTCCTTTTTTGTTTCCAACCTTTGCATTCCAATCACCAGTATTTATCAGTATATCATGACTGCATACTTGAGCAATTTCTGACTGGAACAGCTGGTAGAATTTTTCAGTTTCCTCATCACTGGCTTTAGTGGTTGGCACATAAATTTGAATAATAGTTGTATAAACTGGACTTCTTTATAGGTATATGGATATTATCCTATCACAAACAGTGTTGTACTTCAAGATAGATCCTGAAATGATCTGTTTTATGATGAATACAATCTGATTCCTCTTAAATTTGTCATTCCTGTCATAGTAAACCAATTAAAATGGCCAATACCAGTCTATTTAAGCTCGCTAATGCCTAGGATATCAATGTTTATTCATTCCATTTCATTTCTGACAGCTTCCAATTTTCCTAGATTCATAATAATCTGAAAGCTCAGCTAAAACCTATCTACCATGAGTGATCCTGCCTGCATTTAAAGTACCAGTGGCATAGCTTTCAGAATCACAGCAGCACACAAGTCACCACAGTATGAAAAACTGACACACTATATATATGGATTTGTATCCAGATATATAAATAACTACAAATCAAACGTAAAGAACTATAAATGAATTGAATATCACCAGAAACTTCACAAAAGTGAATATTCAAATGGTTAATAAATATATGAAAGGTGGCTCAACCTCACTATACACTGCCCAAATTTAGATCGCAATGACATGCTGTTATATTCTGAATAGAGCGGACAAAGTAAAACGACCAGGAATAGTAAACGTAAGCAAAGAAATAAAAACTGGAACTCATACAGTGCTGGAGAAAGTGTAAATTAGCAACTGTTGTTGTTACTATTAAGTCCTGTCCAGTTGGTTACAACTCATAGCGACCCTGTACAGGGTTTCCGAGGACTGACTGGTGTGTTTGAAACACTCTCTTTTTGGTTAGCAGTCCAGTGCTTATCCTATAGCACCACACCAGAACTGCAGTATCTACTAAAAAAGAACATAATTATATGACTCAGCAATCCCATCCTTATGTATATCCCCTACCAGAAACATGTAAAGATATTTACCAAAAGAATGGTCACAACAGTGCTGTACATACAAGCCTCACACTGGGAAGAACTCAAATGTCCATAAATAGTAGAATGGATACATAAGCTATGGCATAGTTATACAGCAATGAAAATAAATGAACTACTACAGCATGTAACAAAGTAAGTGAATCTCACAAACAAAATGCTGAGCAAAGTTGAACTCAAAAGAGCATATATACTGTATTATTTCATGTAGTTCAATCTATGGTGAGAGAAATCAGAAGAGTGATTTATTTTATGAAGAACAGTGGTAGGTTAACTGTCAGGGCCATTAGGAGTGCTGGCAATATTTTTTTTATTGAACTGGATGATAGTTTCACAGGTATTTTCACTTTATGAAACTTCATTGAGTTTCATACGCTAATGAATTGTACACTTTTCTGTAAGTACACCTGTATAAATGCAAGTGTATTAAAAAACAAAACAACTCAGATTTCTCTTCCCTCAGAGCAGCAAGTCAACTACTCCATTGCTACCTCAGTAGAACCTAGAAGATTATTCTCTAGGGAGGATACAAAGAGAATCTTGAGTGAGTGACATCAAGCACAGTTGAGGGCAGCTATGCCTTACTGAAAACTTTAAGAATTAAGAAAGCCTACATATAAAAAGGTTCATGTGCTGGGATGCATGGTCTATTTGAACTGTAAGGTCAGCGGTTCAAGCTCATCAGCCACGCCTCAGAAACCCACTACAGGGTCACTATGGGTCAGAACTAATTCAACAGCAGTTAACAACAACACATACAAAGAACACTGAACTCACTCCATCTCCCCCAGCTCCTTTTCTTCTCTAGTTTTCCAGACTACATGCCAGGTTCTTCTCTTTGTGAAGTAAAATAAACAAATTAAGTAAGTAAATCTATTCCCTGATCCAACCCATGCAAAAACAGCACAGTAAGACCATATTATACTATGTCCAAGGCATATTTCAACACTTAGGGAAGCTGGAATAAAAGAAAAGAAAGTTTAAGATTCTTCATGAAAATATAATCAGCTAGACTACTAATGGGAGGATAAAATAAAAGTATTTACACACATGCAAGGTCTCAAAATTTACCTGTTAACACGCTTTCACAAGTAAATAATAGAACAAGGGGAAAATCCAACAAGGCTTGGGATACTGATGCTAGGGGATCCACCCCCTGAAAAAGAGAACTCTCTAGGATGTTCCAAAGGGCAATCCTCGGATACAGTTGTGCTTCAGGCCTAGACAGCAACTAGTCCACAATGGAACAGGTCAGAAGGCTCTAGTTGCGATATCTGCAGAAGATGTAATAACTAGAATTGCTTCCAGACTGAAATTTAGCATCTTCACCAAATTACAGGACGACAGGGGAGAGTGAATGACAAGACAAGAAATGTTAGCCAGCACATGCAGGTGGAGGAGACAGGAGGAGTTACAATGTGCTTGTTCTTTGTTGTAGGAAGTCAACAAAAAATGTTTGAGACTGCAAAGTCAAACAGTAAAAGTACAAGTAAACTATTTTGAGATATGAAAGTAAATACTCAAAGCAATAGCTTTAAAAAAATTTTCAAAGCACATACTTCTGGAGGTATGGTAACTTGACCAGGGTAGAGCTAGTATTAAGAAATATTAGTCAGAAGACTAATAATAAACTATGTGTTTAAACTAAATTAGTTTATAATAGTACAAAAGTAAAATCTTGATAAACATAAAATGTTTAGTTAGTGATTTATTTTTAAAAATCAATTTATATAGCACTTTAAACTGTCCCTCATCCTTTAACACTGCAATGCCGATCCTTCTATAATGCTTTTTATCTAAGCAGTAATATGAATAGGAGAAACATTGAGCTAAAAGTCTAGAGACTTAGTTCGGTTCTAGGGTCCATCTCCGTGATCTCATTTTATATTAATACATGGAGTTTTTTATATAAAAAAATTTCTATAGCCCCACTGTTAATAGCACATCTATACACCCAGCTCCTCTACCAACCCACACCTATACTCAACTGCAATATATAAATACAAATCATGCTAATGGGTTTTAAATATTAAATTACTTATATTCTGAGCTTTAAGGATGTTAGCATACCTGTAAAGAGGTTTAATGATTGTATAAATCTTCTTTCCCATAAAGTTTAAATACACAATCTAAACTTAGTAATTGTTGATAAGTGTCATCAAGTAGGTTCCAACTTCATAGCAGCTCTGTATAGGGTTTCTGAGGAGTGAATAATGAGTTTCAACCCTTGACCTTGTGGTTTAAACTGACCTTACTTACTATTGAGTACTTATGATATAGAGTTCTTTCAATCAAATGAGCCAATTGGTCAAGATACAAAGTTTTTATATTGAACAATGGTGATAGATTTTTTTTAATGCAAATAATTTTAAATGTTCATTAAAACAGGAGAGTTTAAGTCTGGATTTTGCTTTATACTGCATATACTAAGAAACTGAACAAAGTTGGGAAGTTTATTAGAAGGAAATTATAGAAAAAGGTGAATGTTGATAAATCCATTCAATATAAATCCTAGATTTTGGATTGAAACGATTTTAGGACCAAAAGAAGTTTTCAAGAATTTGGTCACAAATATTTAGACAAACATAATGCTGATAATACATATCTAAACAGTTATGAATTGAGTATTGATTAAAATGTATAAATAATTTCAAAATGATGAGAAAGTTGATTCCAAGCCAAGTTTACTGTTTCAACATTCTCTAAGGGTGTAATCTACTCAGTTATTTTTAAAATCTGGCAGTAAAATTTGTTAGCATTGGTAGTTAACAATTACTGAAATAAAGTTCTAACTTCTACAGCAAAATGCACAATTTTATACCAATATATATATAAAATGCTTTAAATCGTCCTATCTTTTATCTATGTATCAAGGAGCCCGGGACAAACAATGTTGTAAGCTGCTAACCAACCAATCCATGAGAGAAAGATGTGGCAATCTGCTTCTGTAAAGATTACAGCCTTGGAAATCCCATGAGGCAGTTCTATTCTGTCTATGGGGTCACTATGAGTTGGAATTGACTTGATGGCAATGAGATTTCATTTGATCTATAGAGGGCAGTTAACAACAACAATGTATTACACATGAATGATAAAATTACTTTCTAGCATGTTATATATGATTTGATAAGCAATCTGACTTTATAGTTAAATCTTGATAAACAAAAAGTTTGAAATATGCAGGATTTTTACCTTTTTCTTTAGCATGAATGTCATCACATATGTGCAGATCTAGATGAGAAATCACTAAATGATGGGAGGTTTCTTTAACATCAAAGTCATTGAATAGTTTCACAATTGCATCACTTAGATCAGGAGCATTTGAAGTCTGTGGTGTCTTCACTTGCTGGGTAGATGGTGCTACAGCAGAACTCTAAAAAGATGAAAAACTGCCCTATCACTGCAAGGTATATACTTCGCACTTTACATATAAGAATACCTAAGTATTTTAAATTACGAATTCATAAAAAGAATACATTTCCTTTTGTATCAATCACTCACTTCCCTTATAATAGTTTCCTAATTCAATAGGAAAAAAACCTAAAAGTGAAAAGCTGGAAAACTGTATATATGCAATTTGAAGAATCTGAACCCAATGTTTCTGTAAATCTTTGATCAGTTACGTCTATATATCTATAGCCCTCCTTGCTTTAGAAAATAGATTTAATTAGCTTATTTGTATATTAGTTTTGTCTATTAGTAAGTAAACAAATGTAGACCTTGTATACATTTTATCTTGTATATCTTTAAGAATAAATCACTTCTTTGTGGAAGAAGCCCTTGTGATATTTTATACAGTACTGTGAGTGCTCTGGTGCCTAAGTGGTGTGGTGGTATCTCTGAACTAAAACATCTAAAGAAGTCAGAATAGAGAGGGACTTATAATGAATATGATTTCAAATATTTTCCCCTAAAGAGATAATGCACAGAATACTGAAGTATAAAGACATATATGAAATTTCAGTAGTCTAAAAATGATCTTAAAACATAAGTATATGGTAAGATGATATGACATTAGAACCAAGACTCATATATGAGATTTTGATAATAATTATCGAAGTGAAGACCAAAATTTTCCATTTAAAAAGCTAACCATTTTAATGTTTATAACAGCATAAGAGTAAAAGTAGTTACTTATAGAAAACCAAAGTACATATATTCTATACCAACTATGATCACACTGTAAAATGACTTTAAAGAACACCTAATATATAAGAATCTCTCCTTGAAAATTATTAGGGCTCACAGTAATTAAAGAAAAGGAAAGATGACATATAGTTGTGAAACTTTAAATGCTAGGGACTGAAGCAACTTTTTAATTCAGTGTAAAATAAACCGACTTCCATGTGAAAAAAATGTCAAAGCCTTCACAAACTAAGATGATAATATTTCAATAGAAAACACTTTCCTGCATTTCCTGTATGCTTCTCTCTTTTTTTAATATATCAAAATAAATATTGATATAACTAAAAAGAGAAACAATCCCCCTAAAAATATGTAGCAGATTCACCTTTCTGGATGTGGTTTCAGAAAAAATAAGGGGGTTGGGGGCACTATGAACTTTTTTGCTTTCAAACAATCTTATTTTGTTGCTGTTAAGTGCTGTGGTTCCGACTCATAGTTACCCTAAACAGGGTTTCTGAGGAGTGGCTGGTGGGTTTGAACTGCTGACCTTGCTATTCAAACTGACCTTGCAGTCCTGTGCTTATCTACAGCACCACACCAGGACTCCAGAGCCTTAACATCTCTTAATGCTTAATTTACTGTCCTCTTTCTCTTTTAGAGATAAAAAGGATGAAGCCAATAAAATATTTATGATAGAAGATGGCTGTCAAGGGGACCTCAAATATCTGAACATTCTATGTGAAACTCGAGCGATGTCATGGCAAGTAACCAGTGAAGAAAATAACTCTGGCAATGAGAACGGTTAAGTAAATTCACTATGAGATATTTGTTGTTGTTGCTTCTAGGTGACATCAGTCAGTTCTGGTTCACAGAGACCCCATGTACAACAGAACGAAACACTGCTCAGTCCTGCGCCATCCTCAAAATCGTTATGTTTGAGCCCATTGTTGTTGCCACTGTGTCCACCTAACGAGTTGAGGGTCTTGCTCTTTTCTGCGAACCCTCCACTCTTCCAAGCACGATGTCCTTCTCCAAGGAACATGCCCAAAATATGAGAGACGAAATGTCACTATTATTGCTTCTCAGGAGCATTCTGGCTGTACTTAGTCCATGAAAAAATTTGTTTGTTCCTCTGACAGTCCATGGTACTTTCAATATTCTTTCCCAACACCATAATTCAAACTCATCAAATCTTCTATGGTCTTCCTTATTCATTGTCCAACTTTCATATGCCTAAGGAGTGATTGAAAATATAATGGCTTGGGTCATGCACAATGCAGTCCTCAAACTGACATTTTGCTCTTTTAACACTTGAAAGAGGTCTCATATTTTGCAGCACATTTGCCTAATGCTATACTTTGTTGATTTCATGACTTCTTGAGTACTGCTTTCAGGAGCACTGATTTTGCATCTAAGAAAAATTAAATCGTTGACAACTTCATCTTTTTTCCATTTATCATGATCCAGATGTGAGGATATAATATATTACAGAGTGACAAAACCAAATGATTAAATAGAGCAACAATATGGAAAAAAATCATATATACCTCTTACTACAACTATGAAAAATGCATGTTTATGCAAAAAATCTAAAAATGCTAATATAGCTTTGTTATGGTGATAGGAGTATGAAAATTTTCCTTGTTAATGGTGTTATAGGATAAGTACTCTATGGCTACTAAAAGGTCGGCAGTTCAAACCTACTATCTGCTTCATGGGAGAAAGATGAGGCTTTCGGCTTCTATAAAGATTTACAGCCTCGGAAACCCTATATAGTGTTAATATGAATCAGAATCGACTCGATGGCAGTAGGGATAGTTTAGTTTTAGTATCTATATTCCATTTCATATAAACATATCTACCTATTAAGTAAATAAGTTGCAATATCATGAACTCTCTATTAGTTTCTTAGTTTCAACTATCATCTCAATTAATGACATCTTAAGAAATGGAAATCTTAGCTGCAAACCTTAACAAACTAGTCTACAGCCATATGTCTATGATGATTAATATTGCAAAATAAAACATCCTCCTCCATGTCTTTAATCATGCTTTTTAAACTCCAAAATGGAAATCAATAATACTGTTTCTTAGTCTTATAGCCCTTAATCAAACATGCTTCGTTCTTCTGTATTACTTTTCTTGACTGATGATCCTTTCTAAAGTTCTCAATTTTTCCTTCTTCTGTATCTCCAACTGATAAAAAAAGAACCCTGTTGTTTCTTTCCATTGTGACTTGTTTTAAACCATTAAGTTAGTAAATCTATCTTTAAATCAAAATAATTTGCATATAAGTTAAATAGGTAAGACTGAAGATTGTATCTAACATCAGTTAGTCAAATGTTTGTCTTGTTGTTGTTGTTGTTAAGTGCCGTTGAGTCGGTTCCGACCCATAGCGACCCTGTAACAGGGTTTCCGAGGGTGTACATCTTTACGGGAGTAGAAAGCCTCATCTTTCTCCCGCGGAGCGGCTGGTAGTTTCGAACCGCTGACCTTAAGGTTCACAGCCTGATTCGTAAGCACTACGCTTTGTCTTAGTGTATAGTTTATCTGCAGTATACCTCTCTATGCCTAAAAACATTCGAGAAACATTTCTAGATAAACTAATGTTTTGATGTGTGTTGCAAACAGAGAAGGGGACTGCCTGTATACCATATATAAGACTGATCTTTTCCTAATCAGCTCCCAGATGCCTAGAGGGAAAAGTCCACATTCCTCAACCTATTTATTAGCCTTCATATCTAGCTTCAGTATACTTCTGCTTCAATTCGGGCCACTTGCCCAAGAATGCCCTATTCTATTTTATATTCCTGCAGCCTGTTCACAAAAGCATTTTTCTCAAGTTCCCCTAAATAATATTGAAAAGGTCTTATTGGATGAATAGTACTTATTTATAGAATGACATAGGGTTCACTATCATTATATGAGAGGGCTTTAAAAGTTATTGGAGAATGAAATGAAATGATAATGAAAATTTCCCACGAGCTTTCTGAGGTCCCGCAGGTAAGTATTCTGTTTTATGGCTATGGCTTCTGGGAACCATTAATCACAGATATACGTAGAATGGGAAGAAAGGAGTTGTTTTAGCAAAGTGGCTAGATTTTTTTTAATTCCTTCAAGTTAAATGCCAGGATTCACAAAGTGATCTACTACAAAAAATTATAATAAGCTGACTATTAATAGTTTCTTCTTCAAATACCTTGACAGCAAAGAACGAGAAATAATGTGACACATTCCTTTTATCATTCCTCATACACTTCCAAAATGAACAACAGTATTTCAAATTGCTTTTTTGTCTTGTTCCCCAGAGGATTTTTTTCATTTTGTTCCAATTTTCTGGATGAATCCACAACAGTAAGACAAAGGATAAGTACTAGAAGGCCTTTCATTTCCAAAGTGGAAGAGTAACTATGAAAAGGAAGCATCAGTCTAACATCTTAGGCATGTTCACAAGAAGACCAAGTTTAAGAAAGACAGAGATGTGCAATTCATTTTCCTTAAAACTTTTAATGCTTAATATCCCCTGGAAAGTTGTCTTCTAGCCCCAGAGGCATGTATCTCTTACTCTGAAAACCAGTGCTCTAGGAACGCAGACTCCTTATCTTCATCAGAAAGTACATGCAGGGTCTTTAACAACATCACACTGTTGTGGATTCTAGTTCCTCTGTTGAAATACCCTTCCCACCATGTCCACCTGTGAACTTCTACTCATTTTTAAGACTTAATTTCATATCCTTTTTATGAAACGTTTTTGAATTCTGTAAGCAGTTAAATAAGCTCCTCTGCCCTTCTAAACTCTCCGTATCTCCACTTTATACCTAGGATATATTATTTGTTTGGAAAGAACTACTTTCAGATACATGGTTTCAGAGTATCCCTCAAGGGAGTAGGTAAATTATCTATTGTTATTAAGTGCCGTGGAGTCGATTCCGACTTATAAAGACCCTGTATAGGGTTTCCAAGGAGTGAATGGTACGTTTGAACTGCCAACCTTGAAGTTCAAACCAACGTTGCATTTCAGGGCATTATCCTGCAGCTCCACACCAAGATTTTAGGGGTTGTTGTTGTTGTGAAGTGCTGTCGACTTGGTTCCGACCCACGGTAACCCTGTATAGGGTCTCCAAGGAGAGACTGGTGAGTTTGAACCATTATGGTTCAAAGCGACTTTGCTTTGTCACAGCGCCACACTAGGACTCTGATTTAAGAGGTAGGTAAATAAATATAAAAATTCAGTGGTGCCTTTTAATAAAATTGCTATCAAAGACCCATCGGAATTTTCAGTGCTCCTTCTAAAAAGATCTTCATGCTAAAATCTCAGAGTTGGGGAGACTAAAACACCTTTTCCTCTTCAAACTAGCTATACTTCTGATTTTCAACAGAGTAATAATTAAACTGCTCATAAGGCTGCCCCCGACTCAGAAAACTTTAAGAGCAGTTCAGTGTTCAACTGCAGCAATTGCTCAATGTCTTATTTTTGTGCGCTATTAATTCTCCCACTGCCTCCCCTGCCTGTCATTACTCAGGGATTTTTTTTTCCTTTCCTTCTACGCTTAATTTGGTAATTTAAAAATTATATTCTTTAACTCCAGTACTTAATACTGAGCTCCAAACAAAATAAGCACTGTACAGATATATACTAATAAATTTAATGTTGTTGTTGTTGTTAAGTGCCGTTAAGTTGATTCTGATCCATAGTGACCCTGTATCGGGTTTCTGAAGAGCAGGTGGTGAGCTTGAACTGCCGACCTTGCAGTTCACACGGCTTTGCAGTCCAGCACATTAACTCACAGTGCCACACCAGGACTCATGCTTCCAAACAGATAACCATGCATATAAAATTCCATTATTAAGATAATTAGAAAACGAAGATCCTTGGACTCAAAGTCTTACATTCGATTTTATATAAAGAAAATATCAACTAACCATTCTGATTTTCAAACTGTTCCCATGTGAAATAAGTGTGTTTGTCTGCTTCCCTGTATTAACAGCATACCTGTGTAGGTTCAGGAGCCATACTCTTCCTTTGTTCTGTTGACTTTTCTATTGCTTCACTAAGAGATTTTGCATATTGCACCATGGCCTTCAACTGGGAATCCGTTAAAACCCATAATAAATCATCCAATATTAGAACTAACTTTGTTGCTACGACATTGCAGTCCTTTAACTGTTAGGAAAAATAATTTATAAAATTACACCAAGAAATAAAAACTTACAAACTCTCATAGAATTAAATATGGATCCTTCATTTAACAAATACTTACTTAGTTCCTATACTTCCTAGTTCTCGAGATACAGTGGGGAAAAAGAATGAAAAATTCCTTATACTGTAACTAGTAGCATATTATTTCTATGTAACATAAATTTATATAAACAAATACCATGTGTTCCAAGTGCTTTGCATACGTGTGAGTACATATGTGTATAATACATACATCTTATGTACATACGTACATAATTTAATTTTGTACTTAGTTAATAAATCACATAATTTCCTGCATTCAATTAATTCTAGTACAGAAAAGGGAATTAAGATTAATTACAAACTGAAGTGCTATTTGAACCACATTCTATATTTCATAATTAAGTGCCATACCCTAAACATTTATTTTATTTAATTTAGAACAGATATTGTGTCTCATGGTATAAAACATATTACTGAAACTTGTAACGGAGCCATAGTTTAAAAACAAACATTACTTCCTCATTTCATCACAAATCATAATGGATGCTCAATTTCTGACATACATTTCACAGAATATTCTGTAACTTTCAAGTATATGTCTTCCCTATCTATCTAAATTACCAGTCATACCTTAATAATCTAGTAATCATTTTGGTTAGCATTAATGAATGTTTTACAGTTTATCCATGAGCAACATTCAGTAAAAGAAATGAAAATTTAAAACATAAATGTTTAACAAATGCTCAGCAACTGAGAAACACTTTTCAGAAATAAAAATCTAGAAGCAAGAAGAATCTTATCATTATACTGGATTTCTAAAATAGTGCTTGTGGCACTAGGTCTCCCTTGACTTTGGTTTTACTATGCCACTGTAGTATGCAAGCCAATCAGAGACCAAGGAGAAGCCACAGTCCTGGCCACACTTCATTCTGTCATATGAGGGGGCTTCAAAAAGTTCTTGAAAAATAGAATTCCAAGATAACTAAATTTTTCCAATTACTTTTTGAAAGCCCATTGTATAAAGTTAAGGAGGTCTAGTGGCACTGTAGGATAAGCACTGGACTATTAACCATAAGGTCGGTGGTTCAAACTCACCAGTAGCTCTGTGAAAGAAAGGGCTGTCAGCTCCCCATAAGGATTTGTAGTCTAGGAAATCTTTTTTAGGGTGGGTCACTATGACTCTGAAGTGATTGGCTGGCAGCAGTTCTGGTTTTGCCGAATCAATGACAACCACACGCACATCAATAGCTCACCTAAGAATCATTTTAAATTTCCTGTCAATTCCAATAGTTAACACAAAAATTAATAAAAACTGTAACCTTGTTGACTTACTCTTCTTTTTAGTGTGATTCTGATTTTTGATTGATTGGTTATTAATCGAACAGGCGCACACATAATTTCATGATGTGAACTTTGGGTAGCATCTGCCTCTATCCGAATCATCTGCCAATTTATTTCTTTAAATGTTAAAACCTAAGGAAAGCAAAAATGTAGCTTCATTTACTCATGCAAAAAAGGAGGAAAATGTAGATTTGTAAAAATAAACTAAATAAAATAAAAATGCATCTCAACTAATTTTTTGACACCCTAGACGTATTCACCATGCTTTTATTTTTTTATTGTATATATAAATCAAATTCAGTAATACATTTTCATAATTATATTAATCATCTGGAAAGCAAATAGTTATTCTCAGTAATTTAATGAATATAAAGTATAAAAGTACTTGAATGCAATGACTAAGAATTTAAATAACATAGTCTAGGTTTTTTTAATTTAAATTTTATTTTTAATAGGTGAGAAGATAAAGCAGGGCTCATTAATTCTATGAATTAATATATTATAGTAAAAACACTGAAATATGCACATTTCATAATTAAATGCTTAAGCACAATACAGGGAAAAGTAAGATTAAAGAGGAAGAACAGTAAATCTAATGCTCTGTAATTCTGGCAACTATATGAAGGGATTATTTTAAATGTCCTATTTATCATGGGCTAAAACATTCATAAAAGAGAAGATAGAAAGAAAAAAACACTTTACCTCTCCTCTCTGTGGGTCTTGTATACGAGTACATTTTAAATCTCCATGTTCCCAGTTTGCATTTACACTATATATCCGTAGCTGGGAAAGTTCAAAAGATGCATTAAAGGCTTTTGCTCCAATTCTGATAACAATGGAATTTACAGAAACAGAAATACCTTCAACTACTTTTTCAGCAAAGCCATATTCACTGAAGAAACAAAGCAAAACAAAATATAGTGCATTAAGGCAAAAAAAAAAAAAAAATCATTAAAAGAGAAAAGGCTGTCTGCTAATATTCTAACACAAATACATACATAATTTGTCCTAATATTGTATTTATGCATTTTTGCTTTAAAACTAACATTTTTGTTAAAACAAGAGTATAATTATACGTAAGTAATAAAAATGTTAGCCTCAAAATGACAAACGACTGAAAAACCAGAGGTTATTATTCTCTGGATTACATAATTAAAATCATTATATACAAAGCTGCCCATTTTTACAAAATACTAGTCTGGACCACTAGCATTAATAAAATAACTAATAGAGCTAAATGCTCAACATTAAAAAAAAAAAAAAAGCTGCAAAGTCTAAATGGGATTTATTTCAATAATTAAAAAAATAAAGTTAGTAAAATTTTCACATTCTAAATTCAATTAAAAATATTTCTTGAGCATCTGTCTTAGAACAATGTTAGGGCATAAGGAAACAAAGCTTTAATTGCAGCATTAGAGGGCTCACAAGTTACTTGGTGAGGGGAAAAACTACAACATGAAACAGCCTATAATTAAGTGCTTTAAGACACACCCAGCAGCAGACTTTACACAGAGAGAAAGAAGTTGCTTGTAATTAGGGAGAAATACACCTGGGAAAGAAGGATGACCTTTCCACAGGGAGAGTAACAAAAGAGGAAAATCTTAAACCAGAGAAACACATAAGCAAAGGCAGAGAGAGGCAAAAAGCAGAAGCCATGTTGAGAGAATGGTGAGTAGGGTGACTAGAAAATACACTAGCAAGATGAGGGGGCTTCAAAAAGTTTGTGGACAAGTCCATTATCTTTTAATTCCATCTTCCCGCAAACCTTTTCAAGCTCCTTGTTTTATTATTTGATAGAAAAAGTGGAGAAAGTTTTTGCCCAATTAGGAGATTACCTCAATTATTAGCAATTTGTCCATTATTTCTAAATCGCTATTTTAGGTAAAAAAAAAAAAAAAATCATTAAAAGAGAAAAAGTTACCTGCTAATATTTTTATGCAAATACACATGGAATTTGTGAGGGCACAAATTTCAAACTCAAAATGTCTAAAAGTGAACAAGTCATTTTTATTTGCTATCTACTGATCTTCCCTACATTTGCTGCTGATCTGAATTAACTGTTGAAACAATTTATGAGTGAGTCAAAATTATCCACACTATTTTAATCAACTTTTACAAAACAAACATATCATTTTTCAATATAATCTCTTTGTTGTTCAATACACTTTATCTGTCAATAAACTTTTGTATTCCCTTATTAAAAAATGTGTTAGGCACAAGAACACCCACATTTGTAGATAATACCCACATGACCTGGCTTCAATGACTGGATGATCAGAGCTCAACTAGAAGAAGAAAGAAGAGGAAAAAAAGAGTAATTGGATACAATTTGATGAACGTGACCTACACCTATGGATGCAGTAGCTCAAAAGAGGGAACAAATCCTTACAGCAAGGATCATTCCCACCCCCTCCACACACAGAGTAGACAGGGATGGGCAACTTGGGACATTGGCTACCCAAAATGGGGATGGGAGGCGCTACAAAGGCAAGAAGTGACTGGCTTACAAGCTTTCAAGAGGGATCCTAGATCCAGAGGGCGTGGAGGAAGGTAGAATCTCCACTGAGTAGTATCCAATCTGTCTAGGCAGGGCGGATGAAAAGAAATGCAGATGGGTCTCTTGTGATACAACAGTGAATAATTGTTATCAGGATTGATTGTGAGGGTTGGAAATGTAAAGGTAGACATTTTGTAGCAAGGAGGGGAGTAATTAACTTTGTAGTCTAGGAGTGGAGGTCCCTGGGACCATCAAGGGAGAAAAGCGGAGAGTGGGACCCTACCCAGAGAAGCAATGATGCCAGAGATGGAGGCAGAGACAATGACGTGGAAAGATGGAGCAGCTGGGGACTTTAGACCCAGAGAGGGAGAGGGGCTGTGTGCTGATGACCTGGGGGTCAGGCTTGCAGGGTATACCGTTTGGTTGGTTGATGATGCATGGAGGGGATTGTAACCATATAATGAAATGATATAAGATAGGTTGAATGTAAAACTAATGTTCTCCCATGTAAACTATCACATAATTCACAATAAATCGTTAAAAAAAAAATAAGTTTAAGCTGAACTGTGAGCCATGAATGCAACACTATCTTCACTTCTTCACCAGAGGTGAATCTTCATCCTCGAAGGGCTACTTCCAGGGGACCAAACAGGTTAAAGTCCAATAGCACATGATCAGAACTATAGGGCGAATGCTTTAACACTTCAAAATGAAGTTTCTGCAGAGTGTCAACAGTGTGGGCACACGGTCGACATGCATTGTGATGCAAGATCACAAAGTCCTTGGATAGCAGTCTTCTGTGTTTAATCTAAAGTTTAGGTTTCAGCTCTTAGTGAACATCTCACTGCTGTAAGGAGCACACTGTTCATTGCTGAACATTTTTCCTGATAGTGGCCTTTGGGAACTCTAGAAAACTGTAAGCAGCTATTTTCCAGTTGACAGTTGACTTTTGAACTTTTTCTTGGTTGACGATTGAGGATGCTTCCTCCATTCCATACTCTGCCAATTACTCTCAGACTTGTAATACTGAACCCATATCTCATCACCAGTAAGAGACGTTTACCATCTTTTGAGTGTCAGTGCAAATTTTGTTGGTAGATGTCCAAATGCTACTGTTTATGCTCTTCTATAAGTTGTTTCAGTATCCATCTCGCACAGACTTTTCTAAACCCAAGACTGTTGATGATTATTTCATAGGCAGAGCCATGGCTGATTTGCAAATTATCGGTCACATAATCCACTGTAATTCGTCTATTTGACAGAATCATTTCACGTGCATGTTCACTGTTGTCATCAGTCATGAACGTGGATGGGTGCTTTAATAGAATTGGAGTGAAGATAATTTTTTACTTACCCTTATCTATAAAACATATAGTCCCCTTATATATAAAACATATAGTCCACTGCTTGGATTATGATACTTTAGAAAACAAAACTAGTATTTATAGTGGTGGTGGTGTGCCGTGGAGTCAGTTCTGACTCCTAGCGACCCTGTACAGGGTTTTCGAGGCTGTAAGCCTTTAGGAGAGCAGAAAGCCTCCTCTTCATTCTGCGGAACAGCTGGTAGTTTCAAACTACTGACCTTGTGGTTAGCAGCCCAATTCGTAACCACTTATAGTATGATAAACCTTTAAAATCTCTAAGCCTCATAGAATGAAACTAATACTTGCCTCCATAAGTGGAAGAGTGTATGTGATTTTGTTGGTAATTACTGTCAAGTTGGTTATGGCTCATAGTGACACTGTGTAGGGCTTCTGAGGAGCACCTATACAGGTTCATTATGAATTTGAACCACTGACTTTGACGTTAAAAGGGCTTATCCAACAGGGCTCAATGTATGTGTGGTGGTGGTGGTGGTTATGTGCTGTGGATCAGAACCGACTCACAGCCACCCTGTATACTTCACTGGGTTTCAGAGGTTGAACAGATGCTGGATTCAAACTGCTAACCTTAGAATTAGCAGTCCAGAGCTCTGGTAGCGTAGTGGTTACGTATCAGGCTGCAAACCCCAAGGTCAGCAGTTTGAAACTAACCACTGTTCTGCAGGAGCAAGATGAGACTTTCTGCTCCCGTAACGATTTACAGCCTTGGAAACCCTGTACAGGGTCACTATGAGTCAGAACCGACTCCACAGCACATAACAACAACAACAACAACAACAACGCTACCAGAGCTCCTTTAGTGTACATGTAGTAAATTACATAATACTCAACATGTCTGAAGTAACTTTGTTATAAAAGGAAGTTGGTAGTGTACTTTGCAGATGACCTAACCTTGCTTGCTGAAACTGAAGAAGAATTGAAGCACTTACTGATGAATAATGAAGATCGTTGACTACAGCCTTCAGTATGGATTACAGCTCAACATAACGAAAACAAAAATACAACTGGACCAATAAGCAACATCACGATAAATGGAGGAGTTGTGAAGGAATTCATTTTACTTTGTTCATAATCGAAGCCCACTGAAGCAGCAATCAAGAAATCAAATGATACACTGCATTGGGCACATTTTTTACAAAAGACCTCTTTAAAGTGTTAAAAAGCAAAGATAACACTTTAAAGACTAAGATGTGCCTGACCCAAACCAAGGTTTTCAATTGCCTTATACGCATGTGAAAGATGGACAATGAATGAATAAAGAAGAAGAACTGATGCCTTTGAATTAGATATTGGTAAAGAATATTCAATATACCATGGACTACCAGAAGAACAAATGTGTTTGGAAAGAAATACAGGGAGGATGTTCCTTAGAAGTTAGGATGTTGAAACGTCATCTCATGGCCTTTAGATGTGTTACCAGACCAGTCCTTAGAAAAGAACAGCAAGTCAGTGAAAACGAGAAAAAGACTCAATAAGATGAACTGACAAAGTGGCTCCAACAACGGGCTCAAGTACAGCCAAGATTATGAAGATGGTATATGATCCAGCAGTGTTTGTTCTGTTTATGTAAGGTTGTTCTGAGTTGGAATTAACTCACAGCACGGAACAATAGTTTATTGAGTTTAGAAATTCAGTTTCACAGGGAGTCATGCTTTAACCCAAAGACAAACATTTGTTGTTCAGACAGAAATATTCCTGGGGTAGGAAAAAGTATTTCTGTAATAATCATATAGGAATAAATCTTTGGAACATCCAACCCTTTATACTCTAAAATTTTAGGCACATTAAAAAAATATTATAATCCATATTGAAGAACCTACAATCAGAAGCCTGAATTAATAACTAAAGTCTAATTTTTCTGGTTATGCTGCTATTGATAAATTTAAAAGGTGGCTTTATAGCTCACAAATAAGTGTTTTTAAGTTTGATGAATTTTCATATACATCTTTATCTATTTCATGTGAAATCATAAAGTCTTCCTGCCTAATTTATGTTTACTAGTCATGGAACCATGGTGGTGCTGGTTAGACAAGTGTTGGACTGCTAACTGCAAGTTCAGCAGTTCAAAACCACCATTTATTCCACAGGAGAAAGATAAGGATGACTGCTCTTGTAGAGGTTTACAGTCTCGGTTATCCTGTATAGGATGACTCAGAATCGACTTGATGACAATGTTTGGTTTTGAGTGGCACCCTTCATCTGTGGAAGCATTGTCAGCCCACAGAACCTACCTAAACAGCCAGTATGTTGCTTTCTTTCTATCTTTACCTTTTGGCTAGAAAAATATATCAGAGATCACTTTCCATAAATTGTGTGATAAAAAATCATGTGGAATTTATTTAAAATACTTGTTCTTGACCCCCAATACAGACCTACTGAATCACAATTTCAAGAGAAGGAGCCAAAAAGAATATGTGGATTTAGTAAGTACCCTATGTAATTGTTACCATCAATCAAGTCTGGCATTAATTAAAGCTGAAATGATAAAGCTTATAGCTACTATAAAAACATGAATTAGGATGACCATACCAACTATACCTAGCTCACATTGATGAAATAACTCAGTTCTACTAAACTTACAAAAATATTTTTCCTTAGTGTCAATTTCTCTGGCTTTTAATAATTTTTAAAGCATCTCCACTTTCTCTTAGTGTGTGTGCTTTTTAATTTTTTAAACTTTTTCTTGTGAATTGGGTGAAGGTTTACAGAGCAGATCAATCATCCATTCAACAATTTATATACATTTTGTTTCATGTCATTGATTGCAATCCCCACTATGTAAACTAATTCCTTTATTCCACTTCCTGTGTGTCCTGTTTCCATTCCTTCTTCTTTCTTAACACTTGTGAACGATGTCCTTGGGTGAATGCTGCCCTTGATTCTAAGGTGTGCATACCTCCCTTGTATACTGTTCCCTTATAGACCTGTCTATTTTTTGGCTGAAACTTAAGCTGTGGGGCTAAGTCTATTTCCAGACCTGAAGGGTGACTAAAGGCAGGGTCGCTATGAGTCGGAACCGACTCCACGGCACATAGCACTGAAGAATTCCACTAGTTCTATCTGATCAGTAATAGGGTCTTTTTTTTTTTTAAATAATTTTGTGTTCTGTTTCACATTTTTCTCCCACTCTATAGAGGATCATCTAATGTGATCCCTTTCCCATTAGTTCATTGGACTAATTGTTTCCATGATTCTTCCATTTTCCTCACTCTTCTCCATACAGGGATAGACCAATACTTGCAAAATCTTTTAAGACGCCAGCCACTACTCACCAAAGCAGGATGTAGAACATTGTTGTTGTGGACTATGTTAAAAAGCATCTCTATTTTTTCTTGACGAATCCTGGTATGGTATGACACTGTAGGATAAGCACTAGACTGCAAGGTCAGTTTGAACAGCAAGGTCTATGGTTCATACTCACCAGCTGTTCCTCAGAAACCCTATACAGGGTCGCCGGAACTGACCTGGAGGCATTTAACATTAACACTTTTCCTCCAATTCTTTGTGATTCTAGCCAAACTACAGACTAAATGCTCAACTTCTGGCAAGATGGCAGACTAAGCAGACACGCTCTTCAGACCCTCAGAAAGACATATAGGAGACCAAATGAAAACGACACAGAGGACAACACTGTAAGTCTGTGCTTAAGAGGAAAGGTTAGAGAAGTGGATTGAATAATACTTATTGGGAGGAGAAGCTTAACTGGGGCAATGAAAGAAGGAGACGGACTGATGAATGGATTGCTGGGTAGATGTGGTGCAGCTATTTTGAACTTTGCCAAGCAACTCGGGAGAGACAGCCAGATGGTGCCTTGACAGCAAAGATTCACATGGGTTACATAAAAGGTGGGATTCCTTCTTGCTTCCCAAACTCCCATGGATAACAGAGGTGAGGCTGGCCCCCACCCTCACCTACTCCAGCTCAGACCATGCTCTCTGAGAGTTCTGAGAGACATGGGTTGAGCCAGTGTGAGGCGGGTGTCCACTGTGCTGCCTTGGTGCCTGGATTCAGCCAGCCTCTGTCCCAGACCTACATAACTCGCAGAGATTCCAAGCCAGAATTAGATTAGCAGGGATACTCATCATCAGTCACCCTGCCCTCTGGTTCTGACAGACACTGAAACCAGCAGTATAAATCCAAAATCTACTTCCTGATTGGGTGTTCTGAACATAGACAACTCTAGATTTATAGGAACACCACCTAGGGCTGAGAACTTAGTTGTCACATCCCTCCACTGCCCACCTGGTGAGTTTCTTGGCCATTAGGAGACCCCCTTCCTCCCCAGAGTTTTCTCTGTTCTGAGTTCAACAACTGCATTGGTATTTTGTTTCCTTTTGTGTTTCCTTGTTGTTTGTTTATTTTCTCTTTTCCTTCTTCCTCTCTCTTCTCTTGATTTTTATCCTTTCTACCTCTGCTTTTGTTTTGTTTTTTTCATTTCCACCCTCTTCTCCATCTCGATTTCTCATTAATACTTAGTCATTTTTTCTTTCCATTTTCCCTCTCTCTGTTTTCAGTTTTGTTTTTTTCTTTCCTTTTATCTTCTCTCTTGTTTTTCTCTTATATATCTCTATTTTCCTGTCCCTCTTTTCTCTTTTCAGTTATTATGGTGGTGGTGGTGGTGGTGGTGGTGGTGATGTGCCGTGGAGTCGGAACCGACTCATAGCAACCCTGTACAGGGTTTCCAAGGCTGTATATCTTTACGGGAGCAGGACGCCTCATCTTTCTCCCACGGAACAGCTGGTAGTTTCGAACTGCTGACCTTGCAGTTCACAGCCCGATTCATTTCAGTTATTATACATTTTTTTTTCTTGATGCTGCCTGTTTGTTTTTCTCCTTTATTATATTCTGTTTTCAAATGTTGTTTGCTTGCTTGTTCTGTTTTGTTTTCTCTTTTTGATCCACCCAACTGGAGACAACAAACTTGCTCAGACAGCTCAGGTACATCCACAGGACAAGAGGCAATATCAGTTCCTAGACAACCTGATCAACAATAGGTACCAGCTAACTCCAGCTAAATCCATCCTAAACTGAGCTGCACAAACAGCAAGCAGAAATGGTACATGCACTTCTATTCTCTAATCAAACCCACCAAGAGACAATTTGTAAGAGCCTAAGAACATACCAACAATCATCAATTCAATACAAATACAATGGTACCAACATCTCAAGAGACAATAGAAATTTAGTGCACATGAAGAAACAAGTAAGAGTGGCTTAAGCAAATGACCAAGATGCAGAACCAGAAGAAAACGTAGTGGAACCACCTGCGAAAGAATTTTAAAGCATGAGCTTTAGGTATCTCCAGTGAATTGACAGAAAGATCAAGGAAAGCAAGGAGAACAGAAAAAACTGTATTCTAATTTACGAAAATACTACAAAACCAAACAGACAAAACAAATGCAAATTCTGAAACAACACAAAAGCTGCAAACAGAAATCCAGAAGATTAATTCTAAGATCTTAGAAAGAGATTGTATGAAAAAGGCAAAGGAGTAGATTTGAATCAATAGAAGTATGAAATAATAATCTAGAAGATAAATCTTGATACTAGTTAGAAGAATCAAAAATAATGAAAAAAAAAAGAGAAAGAAATCAAAAGAAAGTCTGACAGTTATGTGGGACACCCTGAGGAGGAATAATTTACAGGTAATCAGAATTCCACAACAGAAAGACAGTGAAAAGCAGAGAAAATTGTCAAAGAGTTACTGGAAGAAACTTCCCTAACATCATGAAAGTTGAGATAACCATCCAAGAAGCTGAACGAAATCCAAACTGATAGACAACAAAAGAAAATCTCCAAAACATACCATAATCAAACTTTCCAAAACCAGTGACAGGGAAAATATCCTGAGAGCAGTGCGGGGAAATGAAGCATTACCTACAAAGGAGAACCAGTAAGACTAAGCTTTGATTTCTCAGCAAAAATGTGAAGGTAAGAAGGCAATAGGATGACATATACAAAACTCTGAAAGAAAAAAAATTGCCAACCAAGAATAATATACCCACCAAAATTGTCCCATCCCTCTAATGTATATGACACCAAATTACAACATTTTCAGATACACAGAAATTAAAGAAATTTGTAATAACCAGATCAACTTTCCAAAAAATACTAAAAGGTGTTCTTTGGACTTAGAATCAACAACAGCAGACAACAATCTAAGATTAACACACATGACAGTACCACCTATAACTCAATCGAGATATAGAAGTATTCAAAGTACAACAAACATACAAGACTAAAAACAGGGAACCAGAGATATCCCAATGGCAAACAAGTCAAGGATATTTCAAGACAAAACAGACAGACTTAAAGAAGGGAAATTTTAATACATTACAGGGTAACCTCAAAGAAAATTAATACACCTTCACATCAAAATAAAGAAAATCAGATTTAAAACAACAGCAATGAAGAAAATGAAAAGAAAACCCATGAACAAAATTAATTTAGCTCAGAAACTTACGTGGGATAAAGTAACAAGCAACACCACAATAAAATGCATAGCAAAATGATAGCAAGCAATTCATACCTATTGATAATTAAACTGAATGTAAATGGATTAAATACAAGTTAAGAGACAAAGCAGAATGGATACAAACTCTGGTACATACACCCAAAGAAATAATATCTAACACTGACGACTGCAAAATACCTTGCAACACGTGTTGGATGTATCTGGAGGACATTATGCTGGGTGAAATTATTCAATCATAAAAGGACAAATATTGTACGAGACCACCATTGTAAAAGTTAAGAATTGGTTTTCTAGCTAAGAGAAACATTCTATGATGGCTACCACGTGTGCGAGAGAAGTAAAATTATTCACTGGGTAGAGAGTAGACATGCTAACGTGGGTGATGGGGATGGCAGTACACAAGGAGGAAGTTGGCAAAGGAAAGGTAAAAGCAGTAGAAGATGCAGAAGTGAAAGAGTAAAAGGGAATAGAGGTAAACACTGTTAATTCCTGGCACACTTTGAAGGGACTGCAATCATTGTAATGACACAAAGAATATGATTTGTTGAATGTGGGACTGATGATATGCTCTGTAAACCTTCACTTATTCACAAAAAGTTTTGAAAAAAAGAAAAGGAAAAAAGGCTAAATGCTCCATTCCATGTTGTCATACATGGAACCATACTTTAAACTTTAAAATCTCAAGATGCTCAATGATGAATGACTTCAAAGGAGTGCATTTGAAAGCTCTTTTATTAGCCACCTGTCATCAAAATATAAATAACACATCGACAGACCCATCATTTGGTAAATTTTTCACAACAGAAAGATTCATCATTGAGTTTCCATGTGGAACGCCGTTGATCAAATTGTGAGCATACACAGAGAATGTACTAATATGAAGGTGGTTCAATCTTAGTGAATAAGAAGGAGGGTGTGAGTGTGCACATTCACCCTCAAGTCGAGTTTTATTGTTTTACACAGCACCCTAACTAAAACAATTCCACTCTGCTGAGTGGATTCCTACTCAAAGCAACACGATACGGCACCTAGAATAGAATAAATGTTCAAGTCTGCAATGTTGTGCAACTTGAGGAGGCACTCATCATATTTAAAATGACATGAACATGCTACTGTGAAAAGCTGCAGAATTAAAAAATGCTGCCGAAATGCTGCTTTCAGGAGATGGCTTTATTGGAATGCAAAACTAAATAGGGAGGTCCACCAGAATTGGCTGCAGGAGACCTGCACAGGTGCAGGCTGAGTGCCTCCTCTCAGTGGGACAGAGTGGGAAGAGAGCGATGCAGAAGTAGGCCAGCCCACTAGTGGTAGGCCAGCCCACTAGTGGCCATTCACTGGTTTGGCTTTGGCTTTGCAGCTCTGGCTGCTACTAGTGGCATCACTAGCTGCACAAAAGCAGGTGGCCTCCTATCCCTCGCCACTGGGCTAGCAGGCCTGGGTGTTTTTTGGCCTCTCAAGAGCCCAGGAACGTTTGGGATTTTCTAGACACATCTGGGACTTAGGCTGGTATTAAGGGTATAAAATTCTACAACTCTGGAAAATTTATGCCTGTGAATTAAATTGCGGGTGCCAGTCTGCTAATAAGTTGCCAAACTTGGAACTTAATATGCTCACTAGAAATCAATTGTAGTCACATCACAGTGTGAACACAAGAAGAATTTTAAATCTCCAAACTTCCACTAGTTTTCATGTCTGAGAAATAAGCACGAGACTTAAGTATTTTCACACAAGCTTTGTCTTAAAATAAATAAATAAATAAATAAACCAGGGAAACAACACCAAACTTAGTAGGGAAAAATGTGTTGTCACTACAGCCCTACACAGTCAGGGACTCTATACCCAAGAACCTATTCTTATACCCTCGTACAGTATGATTTTTATATATTCATGAGGTGTCTTCTTTCTGAAATTACAGATACAGCCTCAATGGGAAAAATGGTGGATATCAAAATTTGGAGTCCTAGAGCAACTCAGAGGAAAGTGTGAAAAAAATATCATAGGAGATTCCAGATAGCCATCCTTTTCTGCTTTTTGATCACAGACTTAATTGGAAATGATGTTACATGAAAAGGAAATAAAGTTTTACCATTAATAACAAAAACAAAACAAAAATAAACAGGTAATTTTTATAAAAGGCTGTCCTGGTGTGGCACTGTAGGATAGGCACTCGACCATAAGGTCAGTTTAAACTGAAAAGTTGGTGGTTCAAATTCAACAGCCGCTCCTCAGAAACCCTACACAGGGTCACTATGGGTCAGAACCGACTCGGCAGCACTTAACAACAACAACATTCATCTTCTCAAGAAGACTGTGAAACAGCCCCTTATTAGCATGTGATTTTTATCTTTGCATATTCAAACTGAAGCTGAAGAAAATGAAAACAAGTCCATGACAGTCAAAATATGACCTTGAATATATCCCACGTGGATTTAGCAATCATCTGAAGAACAGATTTGATACATTAAACACTAAAGACCGAAGACCACAAGAGTTATGGGATGACATCAAGAACATCATACATGAAGAGAGCAAAAAGGCACTGAGAAGACAAGAAAGAAGGAAAAGGTCAAAATGGATGTCAGAAGAGACACTGAAACTTGCTATCCAGCGTAGATATGCT
>NW_006408678.1:7693842-7710583 GCF_000296735.1 Chrysochloris asiatica | reverse complement strand
AGACCGTAGAAGAATTGATGCCTTTGAGTTATGGTGTTGGAGGAGAATACTGAAAGTGCCATGGGCTGCCAAAAGAACCAATAGATCGTTTTGGAGGAAGCACAACCAGAGTGCCCCTTAGAGGCCAAGATGGCCAAACTTCGTCTCTCATACTTTGGATGTATTGTCAGGAGGGACCAGTCGCTGGACAGAAGATATCATGTTTGGTAAGGTGGAGGGTCAGAGTAAAAGAGGAAGACCCTCAATGAGATGGACTGGCCAGGTGGTTGCATCGATGGACTCAAGCATGGTAACAATAGTGAGGTTGGCCCAGGTCCATGCAGTGTTTCGTTCTGTTGTGCATAAGGTTGCTATGGGTCAGTACCGACTTAATGGCACCTAACAACAATCTGAATTTAGGTGCTCTGCTAGCATAGTGGTTTAAGAGTTGGGCTGCTAACTCCAAGGTCAGCAGTTCAAATCTACCAGACACTCCATGAGAGGCAGAGATTAGGTTTTATGCTCCCATAAAAATTTACAGCCTTGGAAATCCTATACAAGATTGCTATGAGTCAAAACTGACTCCCAGGTACTTCACCACCACCAATCCAATCTTGTTACTGCTGCTGTGAGCCATCAAGTAAGTTCTGACTCATAGTGACCTTCTATAGGGTTGCTGAAGCTCTAAATCTATATGGGAGCAGAAAGCCTCATCTTTCTCCTACAGAGCTGTTGGTAGGTTTGGACTGCTAACAGTCCCACATGCAACACACTATGCTACCAGGGTTCCTTAATCTAATCTCCTTGTTGGTCTGAAGTGCTATCAAGTTGTAATCTAATTTTAAGGTAGTTGTGGTGGTGGTGATGTGCTGTGGAGTTGGTTCTGGCTCGTAGAGACCCTGTACAGGGCTTCCAAGTCTGTAAATCTTTTCGGGAGCAGAAAGCCTCATCTTTCTCCCTAGGAATGGCTGGTAGTTTCAACCTGCTGACGTTGAGGTTAGCAGCAAAACTCGTAACCAATGGGCTACCAGAGCTCCTAAATCTTAGGGTAGATTTAAAAAAATCTTAGAGTTCTGTTGTGGTGCTGTAGGATAAGCACTAGACCAAAAGGTTAGTTTGAACTGCAAGGTCGGCAGTTCAACCTACCAGATGCTCCTTGGAAACCCTATAGAACGGTTGCTATGAATCGGAACTAACTCAACAGCACTCAACAACAACAACAAGCTCTTCTGCTTCCATTTTTGACTGCTGCACTGCCTTTGGTTAATCGATACTATTTACATGCAAAGAAAGTAAGGTGAATAAGAGAAGCCAGAAATTAAACCTGCAGTTTTTGCAACTTATACAACTAAAATTGCAAAATGTTTGAGATCGAAATTAATTGCCTGGAAACAACTTTCAAACCTTGAACCCAAATTATCTCATGAAGCCATCTCTAAACAATAATTCAGCTCAACAAAGAATGTCTGTCTTGAGCATTATACGTGATGACGAATGACCTGTATGAGAGGGAAATGACAGCAGTAGCTCTAAAGCACAGATGAGATCTTTAAGGGCAGAGTATTAGTTAACGTTGGTGAACCAACAGGGACAGATAGTGAGAATGACAACACATGTCAACTATGTGGCCAGTGTCAATGAATGGCACATGTGAAAACTGTTAAACATGTGCATGTTTTACTATATACATTTTCACAATTTTTGTTTTTCCTCCAAATGGAACAGATGTTAACTATATAGCCCATGGACCAAATCCACTCACTACCTGTTTTCATAAAGTCTTACTGAAAGATAGTATTTCCATTTGTCTATATACTATCTATTTTGTTTTACACTTCAAGAACAGAGATGAGTTATTGTCACAGAGACTCAGTGATGTGCATAGCCTAAAAGATTTGATATCTGGCCCTTTACGGTAAGTTTGTTGGCCATAACATAGAGACAGAAAAGGTACAGTTTATCTAGGAAATAGGAAGCAGACTGTGACACACTATTTTGTTGGAGAGGGCAATTAGAGAAGATAGTTGTAAGAGTCAGAGATATGAAGGGGCTTCATAGGCCAGACAAAACAAAAGGGGTTTACAAAACTGGATACACTGTAGAGGAAGATGAGAGAAGAGAGACATTGGAGGTTGGAATGACATCATGTTTCTTAGCCTTTCTTGCAGTTAGGTGTGATGGACTGATGTGCCCATTTCTGGATCTGAGCCATAAAAACTTCCGTTCATCTGTTCCCTCTCTTTTCCCATTTGCTAGCTGGGATCAAACCACGGGCTGCCTTGGAGGATCCACGTTGAAGGTGGTAGAGGCCAGGAGAGACCTTTAATCCCTGAACCTGGACTCTTAGCTAAAGACTAACTGTATGTGAGAAATACACTTGTGTTTTGTTATGCAAAATTTTAAATTTCTAAACTGTTTGATGAGAGAAGTGACAAAAAAGAAAGCACCTTTAAGACTAGGGGATTTTCTTTCCTTTATGTTCTATTACTGCAGCTATCAGAGCTGATGATGAAAAAGAATACTCATGGTCTCTCTGGATTAATGGAGACAGTTTACCTTTGTCCTGAAGCAGTTGCAATCGGGGATGGGCCATTAGGGGCTCGTGGCTCCTCACATGTACTCATTTCCATTATTACTTTATCCAGGGACTGATAAAAATACATAAAAATGTAAATAATTCATTAGGTATCTTACTTATGTATATTATGAAAATATTATTTCAGACTATTTTGTTTCATTTCTCTAGAAGCAAAAGACAGTATGAGGATGGAGTCATCTTAAGTGCTTCTCTAAAGGTCTCAAAGACAAATGCCAAAAAAGAAAATAAAGTGCTTTGTTCTTTCTCAAGGCACTTATCTAGTGGAAAAACTTCATATAACACAGGAGTATGTAACAGGCAAAAAACCAAAGACTGTAAGAAGTAGCCACATTATGCTTGGTAATCATAAGATTTTAGGTAAGTGTAATCTTTAATTACATAACTTATTTTACTATTAACTGATAAAAAAAGATTATATACTAATAGATAAGACTGAATGTTCCCTAAAAAGCTTATCCCTAAAAAACTTATCTCAATCTAAGTTCTGAGATGAGAAACTGGTATAAAAAACGTGAAATAAGCAAGAAATATGACAAAATAAATATTCACATAATCTAAAAAGCCTTTATTTTAAGGATACATTTTTGTTGTTGTTTTTTGAAGGAAGACCTAAATCCTGAATAGCTGTTATGGATTGAACTATGTCCAAAATACATGGGATCCTAATCCCTAGGCCTGCAGAAGTAATCCTTTGGAAGTAGGGTTTTGTTATGTGAATAAAATCATACTCAAGTAGGTGGTGGTGGTGGTTGTGTGACACCGAATCAGTTCCGACTCACAGAGACCCTGTTCAGGGTTTCCAAGACTGTAAATCTTTATGGGAGCAGAAAGCCTCCTCTTTCTCCCATGGAGCAACTGAAAGATTCGAAGTGCTGACCGACCTTTCAGTTAGCAGCTCAGCTCATAATCCACTATGCTACCAGAGCTCCTTATATTCGAGCAGAGTAAGTTCTAAACCTAATCACTTCTGAGTTCTAAATACAATAAATGAGACACAAAGATACCATACACACATATAGGATGGTGCTTTATGCAGGTGAGCAATGAGCTGAGAAACACCTGAGGCTACTGACAAGGACAAGATCAATATGGTTCAGACCCTGATTTGGACTTTCAGCACCAAAACTATGAGGAAATACATTTTTGTTCTTAAAAACCACACAATTGTGGTTATTTGTTTAAGATAGCACTAGGTAGCTAATATTAATTAAGATTACACCATCATTCTTCATTCCTGATTTACTATTATTTGGAACTCTTTTATTTGTTGACTTATTATCAATCTCCCTAGGTAAAATATTAAAATATCAATTCCCTCAGGGCACAAAGTTTGAAGAAAATTATTTGTTCATTTATTCCACAATAAATGTTTGTGGAATAAATAAATGAACAAATCATTTCCTTCAACTTTCTTAAAAGCAGAGTATATTAAAGAACATATAATTTATTTTACTTAATTAGTAAAGCAAATAAGTCTCGATCAAATGTTATTAAATGAAAGACTCTTATGGTAAAGAGTTAAATGATGCAATTTAATATACCAACTTACAACATACTTTTCTAACCCTGAAAAACTTCAAAGACTTCCATTTTAAAATTAAACTTCCCATGCAACAACTAAGAAATCTAAGTCCCATCAAAATTTGTGAAAACTATTCAGTGGAAAAGTCAAGAGAATAGGTTAGATAGTATCTATATATAAATGTTTACTTCTTGAGAAATTTCAAAACTTACCAGACAGATGGGATGTGTTTTTAGTTTTGTCCATGGGATCTGGAGGGGGGAAAATTGTTTTAAAATGAATCATTACAAAAAAGAAAGAAAGAGAGAAAAACAAATCAACATAAAACCGTGATCACCACATATGCCCTCTACACAGTGAAGATGTTATAAGCTGTCATTTAGTTGATTCCATCTCATGGCAACCCCATACATGCAGAAGAGACCTGTTCTAGGTCATTTCAAGGCTGTCATCTTTCAGAAGCAAATCATGTGGTCTATCTTCCAAGGGATAAGCAGGTGGGTTCACACCAACTTTTGGGGTAGTAATCCAGTGCTTAACCACTTGCATGACCTAGAAATACCCTATATGGTGTTTTTTTGTTTTTGTTTTTTAGGCTGCAATCTTTAAGACAGCCGATAATCAGGATTTTTCTTCCTGTTGTTGTTAAGTGCCGTTGAGTCAGTACCGACTCATAGCAACTCTACATAGCATTTCTGAGGAGCGAATGGTTAGCTTGAGCTGCCAACCTTGTAGTTCAAAGCAACCTTGCAGTCCAGCACAAGTGCGTACAGCTTGCACCCCCAGGGCTCTTGCCAGTATATAAATAGTGACAAACCAAGAAACTCTGCTGTCCAGTCTATGCCAACTCAGAGTGACCCTATAGGACAGAGTAGAACCATTACACAGCGTTTCCAAAACTACACATCTTTACAGGAACAGATGGTGTCATCTTTTTTCTGCAACGTGACTGGTGAGTTTGAACTGCTGACCCTGCAGTTAGCAGCCCAACATACCAAATTATATCAGGTGACTGCTTTACTTAAATTTCAAAGTAATAAACTGAGCAATTCATTCATACTTTTGAAATCAGATATACCTGTCCTATAGGAAAATACTACTAGCTGTATTTTCTTAGTCACCTTTTCAAATAAGAACTACAAATTCCTTTAAATATCATTGTCCCTACTCTTTAAAAAATCATTCGAGATTCACAATTTAAACTAAGGCTTCCCAGAAATGCACAGTGAGTGCTCTGTTGATTTAACCACTTGTTTAATCCTAGAATACTGATCAATCATTTTGTAGAGATTAAAGACAAATACAGGAGTGAGGTCATGAATATAAAAAACAGGCAATATCAAATATGTTACACCTTCAAACACACACTGCACTAAAAATGTCACATCTTTGCAAATATTTGGGTTTATGGAGAGCAGAGCAAGAATTAAAGCAATTGTACTTAGTTTGTAATCAAAGGTATCTAGGAATCTTCCCATATTCCATTCTTTGGCGCCCACATTTTAATGTTATGAAACAAATGAGCACACAGTACTACCAATGACCACACTCTCCGACTAAACCCGGTTCATTAGGAAAAGGAGTCATACAAATCAAAATATATTATTACGGACAAAATAAGAATATGCTATAAAAATTAAGAATAATAATGAGTAAGCATTAAGCAGAATACAAAAAAACTTCCCTTTGTCTGAATCTAACGAGATTCCTAAATAAGGCTTTGAGAGACCACATGAAACGAAAAAATAACCAAACAGCTGAGTAGAAATGACTGGTAATCCTCAAATGAAACAAAAGTAAATGAAAAACAGATAACTTTAAAAAAAAATCTTCAAAATAAGGAAGAAACAAAAGAAGGGTAAAGTTTCAAATATAAATATAATGTGTAGATTTAGAAATAATCTGTCAATTCTTACAGATTAATGTGAAATCAAGTGCTTATTCATGACAAAATTTAAACAGTCTCATTTGAAAATAAGTCTGATGAGAAACACTATCTTTGAAAATATGCCACGTTGATCAAGGGTATATTATTAAGTTAAAGAGTAATTAATTAAAACTATTAAAATTTTTAATGAAATTTTAGATGAACAAATATGACTTAGCAATTAAGCTCTCAGTCACACATTCATGCAATCACTTACACAAAGGCATTTTCTCCAAATTACATTACTAAAACTGCTTTTTTATAATGTCATCTAAATTAAAACATTTATTTTGAAAAGTACATATGAAATGAAAACAGAAAAGGCCTTCCACAGATATCAAAGTCTCACCCTAATAGATGCTTTGTTACAAAAAACTTTGTTGATAGCCAACCATGTAGGCAAATCCAGCATATTCTGAAGCACTTCTTCATCCAACTCCAAATTTTTCAGTTCACCCTCTCCTTTTAAGGTGCTCAGATTTATCTTGTCAGGAGATAAATTTTTGGTAAATCTGAAAGAGAATACATAATGGCACTGGTTTTAATGTCAGCTATTGTACCCCAAAACCCTTGCAATACAGAGCATTAAAAATGTAACAGCAGCCAAACTATTTCAAGCTAGTATTAGGTTCTATTTAATCCATATTTTTCGATGACTTGTTATTACTTTCGCTTTTATCTCAAAGTTCTCTGCAACTTTTTTGGCACATATTTTAAAATCATATTCCCATATACAATCGAACCAACTTAATAGCATTGGATTTGGTTTTAGGTTTTGGCAAAGGAGTTAAGATAACGGAACATAAGCTGCTTAACAAAAGTACCAAAAATCACAAAGGAAACAGAAATATGATTTCATTAAAGGATTCAGATTCTCTCCCACCCATACTCTACACCAAAGACCCAAGGAACAGATTAGGTCATAATCCCAGAACCCTGAGAACCAACTGGAAGAAGAAACTGAACAGAAAGAGCAAATGATGAGAGATATGAAAGAAAGGTACCCTGCTAGCCACCTAGGCACAATGTGATCACTCTGAGACAGAACAAGCAAGGGTGAGGATTCACAGAATTCCCAACAAGACAGAGACACAGTGCAGACGAATCTGGAGTGCAATAGTAAGGTGAGAAAAGCACAGGAAGGCAGGTGAGAACTCCAGGGTCCTAACGACCACAGAGCAAGGAGGGAGAACCACTCTTATTGGCAAGAAGACCCTGGGATGGCATATATAAAACCTGAGAGGATAAATTACTACCAGTAATTATTTCCCGGAAAATAATTCTCAAGTAAAATAGCACTATTAAAGGAGATTTCCTAATGAACAGAAATTAAGGGGATTTGTAAAGACTTATGTGAAAAAGAACAATATTACAAGAAATGTTAAAGGGCTGAGGGGGACATCAAGACCAGCAAAGACAAAGTTCTAGATTCTACTTTGGTATAAATAGTAACTGGAATCTTAAAGCTAGCAAGCGGCCAACGAAGGGGCAGCTGTTTGTCTCTCCCTGTCCAGAGCAAAGAATGGAAAATGAAGACCAATCAGTCCAAAGGGCTAATGGTCACTGTGACTCCTACCCCTCCAAGACTCTGGGGCCAGAACAAGATGGCACCTGGCTACCACAGCTTACAGCTCTGAAAAGGAGCACAATAGAAGGTCTTGGGGATAGAGTGGAAGAAGAATTTAGAACAAACCGCAAAATCAGCAAAAAAGATCCAACTTGCTGGTTTGACAAAGACTGACAAACTGAACTCACCCCTATGGTTTGCCTTTCAGTCAAATGATAGGCAAACCTATAAGGTGAATGATAATACCAAGGAGGTAACACACTCCTTAGAACAATCAACCACAGGAAATCAAAGGCAGCATTTAGCATTTGCTCAGGGAAAAAGTTCAGAAAAAGGGATAGGAGAGAAGAATGAATGGAAAAGGTAAACAGGGAGGAAGCTGGGGCAGAGCACTGTTTGAATGTAGGGATTGTAATCAATGTCATGAATCAAAATTTGTATAAATTGTTGAATGGAAAACCAATTTGATTTGTAAACTTTCACCCAAATGACTAGAAAAAGTTAGATAAAGAAAAGGGATAAACTTGGCTAGGCCAGGATTCTCAGTATTACATAATTATTCCCCATTTTGTGATCTGATGCAATTATCCTGGTGGTGATGGTGATGTGTCTTGGACTCGGTTCCAACTCATAGCAACCTTGCAAAGGGTTTCCAAGGCTATAAATCTGTACGGGAGCAGAAAATCTTGTCTTTCTTCCACTGAATGGCTGGTAGTTTCGAAGAACTGCTAATCTTGAGGTTAGCAGCCCAAAGCTGCCAGAGCAGTTATCCCATGTCTTGCAAATCCTAACCTCTAAAATGTTAATGGGAATCCTGATGTAGTGCTGCAGAATAAACTCAGATTCACAAGGTTGATGGTTCAAATCCACCAGCTGCTCCTCAGAAACCATATACAGGGTTTTTATGAGTTGAAACCAACTCCGTGGAACTTAAACAAAAAATTGTTAATGAAGCAAGATATAATTTTTAAAAAAGAAATACTAAAGGATTCCTAAAGGGAACATCCTAAACATGAGAGAACAACCTGAAATTAAGATAACAGCATCACCCAGATACCAATCAATGTTAAAATTCTCAAAAATACAGCAAAGCTGCAGACTGAAAAAAGGTACTAGAGACACAATCTGAAAATAACTACAAAACAAAAAGAGGGGATAAATGGTGTAGTCAAAGAACTCTCATATGGAGAGGAAGTCAACAGTCTATTTTTAAATGAGGACAATAAAGGTAAAATTCCAAAGAAAATTTAAAAGCCTATTCACCAAAAATTTAAAAAATAAGTGGAAAGAACCCATAGAGACTCAGTAAATACTGAATCAATAACAATTAAGGAAGCAAAAAGAAAAATCATATATAAGAACCCGGTACAAAAAAATACATGCAACAAAGAAACTGTCAACACCACACACACAAAGCATCACAACAGGGAAGCACTTAATTCATTCCTATCAATATTCACACTGGACGCAAATAAATAGATTAAATGTATTGGTCAAACGACAGAATGTTATCAGAATGAATTAAATAACATGACCTATCAACATGTTGTCTATGAAAAACACAACACAGACACATATAAACAAGCTAAAATTCAAAGGATGGAAAAAATATAACAGTAACCAAAGGTACAGGAGTGGCAATATTAATCTCTGATAAAACAGACTTTAAGACAAAATCCACCAGAAAAGATAAGGAAGGAAACTATGCAATGATTAGGTCAATTCATCAAGAGAACATAACCTTAATAAATATTTATGTACCCAATGACACAGCCTCAAAATACACAGAATAAATTCTAACAGTACTGAACAGAAAAACAGACTTTAACATACCACTTTGGATAAATGAAAGAACTGAAAAGAAACTCTACAAAAATATGAAGACCTAAACATAACAATCAACCAACCAACTTAACCTCATGTGTTGGTGTTAAGTGCCACTGAGACGGTTTTGACCCATAGTGACCCTGTATAGGGTTTCCGAGGAGCAGCTGGTGAGCTTGAACTGCCGACTTTGCAGTTCAAACTGCTTTGCAGTCTGGTGCATTAACCCACAGTGCCACACCAGGACTCCAACTTAACCTCACAGACACATATTATTGTTGTTGTTAAGTACTGTTGAGTTGGTTCTGATTCATAGCAATGCTGTATAGGGTTTTCAAGGAGAGTGGTGGATTTGAACTGCCGACCCTGCTGTTAGCAGACCAGTGCTTATCCTACAACGCCACAGCAGACATATGAGGAGACTTCAGAGAACTCGTGGAAAACTTCCAGTATCTTCTCATTCTATTTTTTTTGAAGTCCCTTTGTATATAGAACGCAATACACATTTTTCACCAATGCACATGGATCATTCTTCAGAATAGACCAAATTTGAGGCCACAAAGCAAGCCTCAACAAATTGAAACACATAAAAATAATACAAAGCATCTTCTTTGCTCACAACACTATAAAAGTAGAAATCAACAACAGAAGCACAAGGCAGGTGGGGAATCAAACATATGAACACTGAATAATGCCTTGTTTTAAAAACTACTGGGTAATAAATAAAAATTTAAAATCCTTAGAATCAAGTAAGAATGAAAGCACAGCAAAAACAGTGTTCAAAGATCAATTTGTAGCAATAAATGTATACACCAGGAAAAGAAGGGCAAAAATCAATACCTTAATTCGAGAACTCCAACAAACAAAAGGGCAACAAAAGCACCCCATGGTGCCAGAAGAAAAGAAATAATAAAGATCAGTGCAAACATAAATGAATCCAAAAACAAAGAAAGGAAAGAATCAATAATACTAGAAACTGGTTCTTTGAAAAGTATCGTAAAATCAACACACCATTGGTGAAGCTGACACTTACGAATGTGGTGGAGCATTGTTGTTGTTAAGTGCTATTAAGTTGGTTTAGACTCATAGTGACCCTGTATAGGATTTCTAAGGAGTGGCTGGTGAGTCTGAACCGCCGACCTAGCGGTTCAAACCAACCTTGTGGTCTGTCCAGAGCTTATCCTACAGCACAATACCAGTACTTGTGTGTGTGAAGCATATAGGAGGCTAAATGATGAAAACGTCTTAGAGACCATCAAGGCAATGAGTTTCTGGGCCTGGGGGTTCAGCTCATAGTCTCAGGGAACACCATGGTCAATCGACATAACATAGTCCACAAAGACAATGTTCCACATCATACTTTGGATCTTGAAAGCTCATGAGTGGCCATCTAAAGTGCAACTACTGGTATCTCCGTGTGTGGAAGAGTGCTAAAAACTGAACATGTTTGGAATCAACTACTCCACGGGACTAATGAAAACATGTCAAGATCAGGCTACATGAAGTAAATTCCAATGTGTGTCAGCACAGAACTGTGCTCCATAGGGGTTTCAAAGGCTAATTCTGGGCGAAAATCAATCATGAGGCCTTTTGTTCTGAAGTATCTCTGGGTGGACGCAAACCTCTAACTTTTTATTTAACAGCATGTTAACTTTTAGTACCAGCCAGGGACTCCAAATTTAAAATTACAGCAGCTGTGTGTACTGAGTCAGTCTGGGTGATGCTAACAGGTAAGTAAGTGTTAGCAGTTCAAACCCTGCCAGAGGCGCCTCAGGAAACAAGTCTGGTGATCTGCTTCCAAAAGGCTGCAGCCTTGAAAACCTGATGGAGTCACTGTATTCTGCAAAAATGGGGTTATCTTAAGTCAGAATCAACACATCAACAAGAATATCAATGCATGCTTCTCCACAATGGCTTCAAACCAGAATTTCTTGTATCCGATTGTATCTAGATTTGTATCTTCTCAAAGAGTATCAGCTGAGAAATACAAAGTTCATATTTAACATAATGTGGTGTTGTGGGTTAATACGCTAGACTACAAAGTAGGTTTGAATTGCAAGGTAAGCTGTTCAAGCTGACCAGCTGCTCCTTGGAAACCCTATATATGGTTGCTATGAGTCAGAACCAACTTGATGGTACCTAACAACATTACGAATTGGGCTGCTAACCTCAGGGTCAGCAGTTCGAAACTACCAGCTGTTCCACAGGAGAAAGATGAGGCTTTCTGCTCCTGTAAAGATCTATAGCCTTGGAAACCCTGTACAAGGTTGCTGAGTCAGAGCTGACTCCACAGCACATAACAACAACAACCACATAGCACCAATGATGCTACATTGTAGTATATTTGCCAGAAATCATGTTTGGATACTCTATCATTCAGAATCACAGGTAAACTAAAAATAACTTGCTACTTCAAGACAGAATATTAGAGGCAGAAGGCAGCAGTCTATAAGTATCTATGAAGGACTGATTTCCCAGACACATACAATGGCAAGCAGAACATTGAACATCCATGCCTGTGTTGTTTTCAGTTAATATGCTACTACTAATCAAACAAAGAAACCCTTATATGAGATTTCAATTATACAAAAATTGAACAATAAAATCTCATCAAGACTATCTATGGTGGTGGGATTTCCCACTTACTTATTTGTTTTTATACATTTATGTATGTTTAAGTGACATAAGGCACATATGGAGTCCTGATGTGGCGGTGCAGGAAAAGTACTAGACAGCTAACTACAAGGTCAGTAGTTCAGCCACTCCCTGGAAACCCTGTATAAAGTTGCTATGAACTGTAACCACTTCGACTGCACTAACAATAACAACAAAGGTATATATCATTTTAAAAAAGATAAAATCCAACAGAAACCTAAAGGGCTGGCCAGATAAGAGTAAATGTGAAAGTCCACCACCCCCCACTGCAAAATAATTAAAATATATGTCATTCATAACAAAATTCAATTTCTAATTTAGCTCATACTAAGTCCTGGTGTGATGCTGTAGGATCAGCACTGGACTGTAAACCACAAGGTCAGCAGTTCAAACCCACCACCGGCTCCTTGGAAACCCTATAGAGGGTTGTTATGAGTCGGAACTAACTCAAGGGCATTTAACAAATCCTGGTGTGGCGCTGAAGGATAAGCACTTGACCACAGGGTCAGTTTGAACCACGAGGTTTGTGATTCAAACTCACCAGCCACTCCTCGGAAATCCAATACAGGGTTGAACTGACTTGACGGCACTTAGCAAAAACAAAAGGACAGTTGAGTCTTGGTATGGCACTATAAGATAAGCACTAGACTGCTAACCACAAGGTTGTTAGTTCAAACTCACCAGGTGCTCCTGGAAAACCCTCTACAGGGTTACTATGAATCAGAACTGACTCATTGGCACTTAACAGCAAAAGGACAACATCTGCCAAGAACCTGGGTCTTAAAGTCAGACCCTAATACACTGGAATTGTTGTTAGTCATTCATCATCATGTGTGCTAGCTCTCGGATCCTCAATTTACTTTTCTATAAAATGGGGGAACTGGTGCCAACTTTAAAAAACTAATGAGGATTAAAAATAGGTAATATAATATGAAAAGTTTGTTGTTTTGTTAAGTGCCATAGGCTTCCAAGGAACAGCTGGTGAGTTTGAACCACTGACCTTCCAACTCAAACCAACCATGTGGTCAAGTGACTGTCCTACAGTACCACACTAGACTCCTAAGATGTAAAGGATGGGCTACAAAATAGGTATTATAATTTTTCTTTCTACTCTCCACTTTTTATTTAGAATTATGAATGAATCTATTAATCGCACTAATAGAAACATTAAAAGATCATGCTTATCCATGTTTCTGTTGTTGTTAAATGACGTTGAGTTGGTTATGACTCATGTGAGTCTGAACAGGGTTTCCAAGGAGCAGCTGGTTGGTTTGAACTGCTGATCTTGTAGTTAGCAGTCAAGTGCTTTTCCTATAGCACCACACCAGTAGTCCCATTCTTAATCCATATAGGATTTTAAAACAGCCTAACTACAAGCTATCCTTAAAAGCATCTTAGATTAATATTGCTCATCTATTAAAGTCATTTAAATAGAAAGCTGAAGACATATTGATTACTCACATCCACAGCAACAGACCTCCCTCACACCAAAGAAACCATTTCAGCGTTAACGAATTCTTTAAAGCTCTAAAAAGGCATATATGTTTTAAAGATGATTTTTTTTTTTTTAATGTTAGACATCTACTTCAATGAGTCAGTTAAACTTTTTGAGTAATTCTCCTTCACTGGGAAGAATGTGTTGTTCTTGTTGTTGTGTTCCGTGGAGTCGGTTCTGCTCATAGCGACCCTGTACAGGGTTTATGAGGCTGTAAATCTTTATGGGAGCAGAAAGCCTCATCTTTCTCCCGCGGAACAGCTGGTAGTTTCGAACTGCTGACTGTGAGGTTAGCAGTCCAATTCGTAACCACTACGCTACCAAAGCTCCTTACTGGGAAGAACAGATGATGGAAAAAGAGAATGGAAGCACGCAAAAATCTACAGAAAAAATCAAAGCAGGTATAACAGAGACTCATACCAAGGATGAATAGAAAACTAATTGACCTGAATATGTCAAAGCCACTCCACATGATAATGAAAATGGCAAAAACTCTAATTTTATTTTTTAAATTTAGAACATAAACTTCCCACTCCTACACTGCTGTCAAGTTGATCCCGACTCATAACGCGGCTGTAGGACAGAGGAGGACTACCCCACAGGGTTTCCAAGGCTGTAAATCTGTACGGAAACTAACTGCCATACCATTCTTCTGAGGAACGTCTAGTGGGTTCAAACTGCCAACCTTTTGGTTAGCAGTTGAGTGCTTTAACCACCGTGCTACCAGGACTCCTGTTGTTGTCAAGGGCCATGGAGTTGGTTCCAAGTCATAGCAACCCTGTTTAGGATTTCCAAGGACTCGCTGGTGGGTTTAAACAGCCAACCTTGTATTTAGTGTTGTTGTTTTTCAGTGCCCTAGAGTCAGTTTTGAATCATAGTGACCTTTTACAGGGTTTCTGAGGAGTGACTGGTGAACCTGAACCACCAACTTTGCAGTTCAAACCAACGCTGCAATGTAGCACATTAACCTTCAGTTCACAGTCCAGTGCTTATCCTACAGTGCAACACCAGAACTCCTAGAACAGATTAACGTTTCATTAATATGTCACCATTACAGCATGCAAAGTGGTTTATTATGTCAAGTGTCATTTATTTATAAATTAGCAGTATCAATGGATAAATGTCAATATGAATATGCACATCTTATTGGCTATCATATTTTAATTTTGTAACAATTTAAAGGCATATTTAAAACAGGCATGTATAAACAAAAGGCTTCCATTTTATCCAAAATCTTAATTACACATACATAAAAAGAAATGTACAAATTTTCTTTTACAAAAAATATTTATATAGATTTTCATTAGATTAATTCTGTAGCTACTTCATAAAAACAAGGATCATATAATTCTTTTATACGTCAACGCAAACTGAAACAAGAAATTTGTGGCACTGTGGGTTAATGTGCTGGTCTGTAAAGTGGGTTTGAACTGCAAGGTTGGCGGTTCAAGCTCATCAGCTACTCCTCAAAAATCCTATACTGGGTCACTGTGGATCAGAACTGACTCAACAGCAATTAACAACAACACATTGAATAAAAGGAGCACTGGTGACACGGTAGGCTAAGCATTGGGCTGCTAACCATAAGGTTGGCAGTTCAAACCCACCTGCTGCTCAAGAGAAAGAGGTGGCTATCTGCTCCTACAAAGATTTACAGTCTAGAAAACATTATATAGGGTTGCTATGAGTCAGAACAGACTCAACAGCAGTGGGTTTGGTTTTGGTTAAAAATAACATTTGAGAATAGAATCATAGGATATTAGACTAAAATCAATCTTAGAGCATAGCTTATAAACCTTTTTTTTTTCTTCTTGAGTTGACAGTCTACTTTCCTCCACATTTATCTTTTTCTACTTAACTAGCACAAGATATTCTTTTAAAATATCACCAGTAAATATGCATTTCTTGAATTATTCACCTTGTCCTGACATTGTTTATGGTTTCGATTACAGCTGAGAGAAAGTCACATCAGCGACTACTACCTTTCTAAACTTAATGGCCTCAGCTACTTGAAAATATTTTTTTCAAATAGCTGTACTTTTGTTATTGTTACTTTAAAAAACGTAGTAAATTTTTTTTTATGAATTATGGGAAATTAAGATTTTCAGTAGGTGTTTTTGTATACAGAAAAGGCTAAGAATCACTGCTTTAGATAAAAACATTTATGTGTCTTAAAAATAAATTATTACAACATTATAATTCAATTTTCATTATTTTATTAATAAGCTATGCCTTTTGGAAAGGCTGCTCAAACTACCAGAGATTCACCCCTGATGCACCCCTGAGGAACCATAAGCACAGGGATAAGGAAGACATTTAAGACATACCTCCTTGTTTACAGTTAATTGATTGATCAAGAGGTAGACACAGCATTCTGAACTGTTCAACCAGTCTCTTCCCCAAACATCTGAAACTAATACACTATCTTAGGGTGAAAACTAATAAATTAATTAAGGACTATGACTGAGAAAAAGTCCTGGTGTGGCACGGTCGGTTGGAACTCCAAGGTCAGCAATTCATACTCACCAGCCACTCCTCAGAAACCCTATACGGGTCGCTGTGAGTCAGAAATGACTCTGCAACAGTTAACAATAACAGGAAAGAAAACAAATTTGGAGAAAGAAACAGAGATCCACAATTATTTTAGAATTGAAAGGTAACATCCAGATTCTTCCCCATCATTATTATTCCATTCTCCCTTACGGAGGCCAATGCAAATGCTTGAAATGGAGCATTATTTGAAATTACTAGCTAGTCTCAAGATCCTGGAGTCCTGGTGTGGCACTGCAGAATGCAGACTGGACTCCTGACTGCCAGGTTGGTGGTTCAAACCCACCAGACACTCCTTAGAAGCCCTATATAGGGTCTCTATGAGTTGGAATCCACGCAATGGCACTTAGCAACAACAACAACATCTCAAAATTGTGTGCTCCTGTTGTTGTTGTTAGGTGCCATCGAGTTGGTACCAACTCATAGCAATCTTATGCACAGCAGAACGAAACACAGCCCGATCTTGGGCCAACCTCACTACTGTTGCCATGCTTGAGTCCATCGAGGCTGCCACTTGGACAATCCATCTCGTTGGGGAACTTCCTCTTTTTCTCTGACCCTCCACCTTACCAAACATGATATCCTTCTCCAGCGACTGGTCCCTCCTGATAATATGTACGAAG
>NW_006408678.1:7684973-7693287 GCF_000296735.1 Chrysochloris asiatica | reverse complement strand
TTCTTAATGAGTCTACCTCCAATCCTGATGCCACACTTCTCTTGATATAACCCAGCTTCTCATATTATTTGCTCAGCATACAGGTTGAATAAGTACGGTGAGAACTAAATTCTGACTGTATATTATAAAGTCAGATATTAATAAGAAAGATTATCTTTAAGTATACAAATTAACAGGTTTTGCTTGATTTCATTCAAAGCATTTCTAAAGGAGAAAACTCCTTTCAATCCACATCGTTAAAGTCATCACACATCAGAGTATGTTCTTGGAGAGACATCCCAAAATCTCAAAGACTGACTAATCTCTTGGCTAGGAGCACTAAAGTTTTAATCTACAACTAACTATATACTTTTACAGTCCAGGGATTTCATCACGTAGCAATAAAGATCCTTCCAATCAAAACTAAGAACAGATGAGACTTTTCGACAAAAATCCATTATTTCCTCATTTATTCTCTTCACTCCAGTTGCATCTCTTGTAAGGCAGCAGCCTTCTCCCAGTGCTACGTGCTTTCCTGCTCTCTTCTATGCTTCATTATCTTTAGGCTCAAGAAGGAACAGTGTCAAGGGCAGCATAGAGCCGTACAAGAGGAAAGGAAATGAGAATACTTAATTGCAACAACTGACTCAGGCAATGATGAATTAAATCTGGGTAGTGACAGCAGAGAGATTCAATAGTACAACTATCTACTATGTGCCAAGTAGTCTGCTCCGCACTAGGTTCAGAATGTTGTTGGTGTTGTTAAGTGCTGTTGAGAGGATAAATTCAAGAGCTATTTAAAGAAAAAGAAATCATATGAATTAAAATACGAATGAAAGTAGAAAAAAAATGAATTTCAGTTTGGTCGATAACTTGGATTAAGCATAATTCATTATGGTTTAAATTTAGAATAAAACCATAATGCTTCATTTTCAATAAGGTAAGCACAGATCAAATAAAGATATAGGTGAAAGATTCATTGGAGCTGAGTTTCCTTACACAACCTGGCAATTGTTGTTGTCGTTGTCAGGTGCCATCGAGTCGGAACCGACTCATAGCGACCCCATGCACAGCAGAACGAAACAATGTCTGATCCTGGGCCAACCTCATTACCGCTGCCACACTTGACGCCATCAATGATGCCACCTGGCTGATCCATCTCGATGGGGGTCTTCCTCTTTTTCTCTGACCCTCCACCTTACCCAGCATGACATCCTTCTCCAGCGACTGTTCTCTCCGGACAATGAGTCCAAAGTAGGAGAGACGAAGCTTAGCCATCTTGGCCTCCAAGGAGCACTCTGGTTGTACTTCTTCCAAAACAGATCTATTGGTTCTTTTGGCAGTCCACGGCACTTTCATTTTCTCCTCCAACACCACAACTCAAAGGTATCAATTCTTCTACGATCTTCCTTATTCACTGTCCAGCTTTCGCATCCATATGAGGTTATTGAAAATACCATGGCTTGGGTCAGGCGCACCTTAGTCTTCAAGCTGACATCTCTGCTCTTCAGTACTTTAAAAAGTTCCTGTGCAGCAGATTTGCCCAATGCAATACGTCGTCTGATCTCTTGACTGCTGCTTCCTTGAGTGTTGAAAGTTGATCCAAGAAGAATGAAGTCCTTGACAACTTCAATCTCTTCTCCATTGATAAGAATGCTGTTTTTTGGTCCAGTGGTGAGGATTTTTGTTTTCTGAACATTGAGATGTAATACATATTGAAGGTTGTGCTCTGTGATCTTCATAAGTATGTTTCAAGTCCTCTTCACTTTCAGCAAGCAAGGTTGTATCATCAGCATATCGCAGGTTGTTAATGAGTCTTCCACCAATCCTGATGCCACGTTTTTCTTCATAGAACCCAGCTTCTCGTATTATTTGCTCAGCACTCAGATTGAACAAGTATGGTGAAAGAACACAACCCTGTCGCACACCTTTCCCAATTTTAAAACATTCAGTGTTCCCATGCTCTGTTCAAACAACTGCCTCTTGGTCCAGGTACAGATTTCTCAGAAGTAAGTGTTCTGGAATACTCATACTTCTCAATGTTGTCCATAGCTTGTCATGATCCACAAAATTGAAAGCCTTCGCGTAATCAATAAAGCATAGGTAAACATCCTTCTGGTATTCTCTGCTTTCAACCAAGATCTAATTGGGGAACCCATATATCTTATTTGGGATATTTTTTCTTTTTACATTCCCAGTTTCACTTCAGGAAATGAAAGCTTATCTTTGGTTGTTTGGGAAATGACCATGTCAATTAAAAAGTCATGCTAACATCTTTCTACTTGATTGTTAAAGAGCTCTAGACCGCAGGAAGATGGAGTACTTCTCTTTCAGTATGATTTTCATCATGGTCTTTTCCAAAGCTGGTCTTTTCCATTTGAACTGGGATGAGTTGCTTGTTTGGGCTACCATGAAATTGCACAGGGAGATGCTGACATTCAGTCCCAGGAGAAGCCTACAATTCGTCATCAACTTTTGCATTCTGTGTCATTTGGAGGCATCCAGGACAGTAAAGAGCTAAACAAGACCTGCTGTCTGAATGGGGGACCCTGCATGCTTGGGTCCTTTTGTGGCTGTCCTCCTTACTTTTATGGGTTGAACTACGAGCATGATGCTCACAGAGAGAACTGTACGCCTGTGCCCAATAAGAATTGCATGTGTAAATGTCAGCATGGCTGGCTGCGCTGCTTTCCCCAGACATTTCTGCCTGGTTGTGAGCCTCGCAAGTTCTGCCCTATTTTTGCAATTGAAAGCATCCCCTATTGTGATGGCCATGTCCTGTATGAACACCTAGCAGCTTCCTGGACTCCAGAATTAGCACCTTCTGTATGCATCGTCCTTATGCTAGCTGGCATCTACCTTTCTGCACTGTTCTGTTTATCGACATCTGCCTTGTTCTAAAATGACCAGTTCAGATGCCATGGAAATTTTCTGGTCAGCTAAGGTTGTCACCTTTATGTTGTAACTGAAAGGTGATCATTTGTTAGCTACTTTGAAATCATGCATCTATTCTGACAATGGTCCCTAACACTTTCTTTATGTGTCAACTACTTCCTTCTTCTGCCTTACTTTTCCTCCCCAAACCTACTTTTATTTATAAACAAGAAAAGATACTGAACATGAATATGCACTATGAATATTATCATATCTTATTTTTTGGTGAAAACAGACACAGCAAAACACATCTCCATCCATCAATTTCTACACACAATGTTCAGAGACATTGGACATTGGTTATATTCTTCACTGTGTGTCAACATTTTCATTACCTCTGTTCTAGTTATTTCACGCCCATGATCTCACTGCCCCCAACCCCACTTCAGAGTTAAATTGTGCATTTAGTCTCATAGATAATTTTTAAAAAGAAACACAGTGCTCAAGGATGGCAGTCTTTTCTTTTTGAGCTAACCTGCTACTAAGTTAAAAGGTGAGTTCAGAGGATGGATAATTCTGTTTCATGGTTTAAAGAGTAAGTTACTCAAGTTGAAAGGGTTACCTCAGGGCAATAGTCTCAGGAATCCCTCCAGTCTCAAAGGGCCCAGTAAGCCGGGATTCCTTGAGAATATGAAATTCTAACACGTACTTTTCTCCCTTTCTATTGGATTCTATCTATTGTGTTCCTGATCAGAACTCCAAGAATCTGGTTTTAAAACCTAATTGTTTTCCCTGATAATGTTTTTTAAAACAGGTATGGAAGGGGAAAATAACAGACTATGGGGATAAAGATGTATGTGGTGCTTTAAGATAAACAATCCACTAGTTGCTCCTTGGAAACTCTATTCAGGGTTGCTTTAAGTTAGAATTGACTTGATGGCCCTTAACAGCAACAGACAAAATGAACTCTTAAGGCTTTCAGTGAATGATGAATGGAAGAATTGATCAAAACATCCTTTTTATCCAAAGAGCTTTAATATTTCACTAAGTATATTAGATTATAAAGGCTTAACCATAGATCAAATGCTAAGTATGATTTTCAAATAGCTGCCTGTAAGTTATAGAACTCTCTTGCATAAAGAACTGGTTATGACATGAATACCTTACCAATTCAATGTTAGAAAAGAAATTCTAAAGAGAAACTGTATTAGTCTGTAGCTACATAGAACAGAAAATGAATTGGTATCTAAATAAAACAAAAAAGAGTTAGAACATGTTTTCAAAGTATCTTTATGTGGGGAATAATAACATGTGTGCATGTATAGAAAGAAAAAAAGGGACATGGAATAGGAATATTACCTGGAAGGATGGAAATTCAGACAATAGGTCCCTATTTGTGAAAGCAAGTAGTCAGCTACCAGTATTTCTTAGTCCTTACTGATACTGACTTAGGTTATAAAATTCATAGCCAAACAGGAAGGGGGTAAGTTTAAGGGAGGAAGAGTAAAGGAATGACAGGATAAAGGATTCAGCTGTGAGCCATTAAAAACCTAACAACTGTATTCACACTGTATTAACTTAAGGTGGTTGTTGTTGTCAAGTGCCATCCAGTCAGTTCCAACTCAAAGCCACCCTGTATAAGGTTTTTGAGCGGCTGGTGAGCTAAAGGTAAACAATACTTAAGTTCTAGGGTTAATTCTCTCAAATATTGACATTACTGCTTTTATATTTTAAGTTTTATTCTGTTTAAGATACTAATAAAAAACGAGATAGCTGTATTGTGCCTGGGTTGTATAAAGACTGAACTATGTCATTTAACATTAAGTGAAACCAACTAAGGCCAACACTATGTAAGACAAGCAATCTCTAAGTACAAGTTATCAAATTAGTTTAGTTTCCAAAAGTTCAACTTAAACAGGTAAACATGTCAATTCTCGTTTTATAGAGAATACCAGTAATACATTGCTTATTTAAAAAAAACCTCAAAGAGAGAACCAGCAATAAATTTATATACTTAAAGTAAGTTAGAGAGCTATAGCATTTACTAGGAAAAAAATGGTTTTAATCTAAAATTTCTGGATATGAGTCAAATTTTACAACTTGCAAAAAACGTATTCAGAGCAATCCACTTATGCCCTACATAGTCAATGAAGTCCAAAGTAATATAAGTCAATTCAGTTCCTCAAAAATGTATTTGAACTACTATGTGCACAGTAAGGAGACCTGGTTGTGTAGTAGGTTATGGAATGAATGAACTGTTAATCGCCAAGATCAGCAGTTCGAATCCATTAGCTGCTTTATGGGAGAAAGATGGAGTCTTCTGCTCCTGTAAAGATTTACAGTCTTGGAAACCCCATACAGCTCACTATAAGTAAGAACTGACTCAACAGCATACAGTGGGTACCACAATACTATAGCTGTTAAGTGCCATCGAGTTGGTTCTCACTTACAGCAACACTGTATAGGGTTTCCAAGGAGCAGCTAGTAAGTTTGAACTTCTGACCTTGCAGTCCAGTGCCTATCATAAAGAGCAGATGCTAAAGATAAAAAGGTGACAAAGACTGTCACTGCTCTTGGAAATCATAGCTTTAGAGAGATGAAAATCTACAGAACTAACAAATAAAGGGCCTTTGTTTTAATAAACTATACAGGATATACTTTATGACCTAAAGGTGCTCAAAAACTAAGGGAACCAGTGAAGACTAGAGTCTTTGTGTGGCACTGCAGGGTAATGCACTAGACTACAAGGTCAATTTGAACCACAAAGTTGGGAGTTCAAACCCACCAGTTGCTCCTCAGAAACCCTATACTGGGTCAGTATGGATCAGAATCAGCTTGACGTCCCTTAACAACAACAGTGAAGACTAGCCTAGCTAAGGCTGCTTCCAGGGAAGGAAGATGCGTAAGTAAGAGGAAGCCTGAGGGGATGGCCTGCCATGAAGAGATGCAGAAAACCCAGCTGCAGGAAATAAAACAGAAGATAGGAGGGGAAAATGGAGAAAAGTGACTAGTGGGAAATAAAACTGCAACCAAATTTGTAGGACCCTTCACATTTCTGAATACGTATCTTAATAATTCCCTTTGAACACATGTCCTAGTCAGAGAAAACAGATTTAATAACCTCTCATTTTATAGTACCCAAGGGAGTCCTGGGTATGGTGCTGCAGAATAATGCACTGGACCGCAAGGTGAGCAGTTCAAACCTACCAGTCACTCCTCAGAAACCCTATACAGTGTCACTCTCAGTTGGAACCAGCTCACTGGCACTTAACAACAAGAAGAAGTTGTCATTTATCTACTTTAATTTTTACAGGTTTCTCTGACACCCAGAAAGCAGCAACCTCATTGTCTCGCCTTCTGTAAAAGTTGTATAGTACTTTGCTTGTGTCTCTCTAATAGAATGTGATATTCTGCTCTGAAAACACTCATTTTCCAGACTTAAGTTTCCACAAGACATTCTATTCTATGTCTAAATTTTATCCGTATGTCTTACAGACATTCTTTAAGTTTGGGAGAAACAAATAAACAAATGATTAAAAAATAGGAAAAAAAAAAAAAAAAAGTTATAAAAAATAGTAATAATCATAATACTCACTTAAAAGGAATATAAATCTTATAGTTCCCAGAAACTCCTTTCTGCTGCTGCTGTGTGCTGTTAAATCAGTTATGACTCAGAACGACCCTGTACAGAGTTTCTGAGGCTATAAATCTTTATGGGAATAGAAAGCCTCATCTTTCTCCCATGGAGTGGCTGGTGGATTTGAATGGCTGACCTTGTGGTTAGGAGCCCAATGCATAACCCACTGCATTACCAAGGCACCCTGAGCAATAACTATAAACCCCTGAATTTACTAAGTGATCCCAGGTCTTATCCTGAAATGCTGTAATACAGCTGTAGTAATAAATCTAGCACTTTACATGAATTCTGTGAATCCTTTAAGTGAATTACTGAATCCATAGGAGCAGTGGGAGCTAGCAAGTCAGGAATGAGAGTTCAGATAGGACTCCCAAACTTGCTGCTGGCATTTTAAAACAACAGAGAGAAACCCTATAGTTGTAGGCAGTTCAAACCCACCAAGTGCTCCTTGGAACCCCATCAGGGTCACTAAAAGTTGGAACAGACTCAACTGCACTTAACAATAACAAAAACAACAAGGTTGTTAGTGAAGAACTCCAAGGGAAGCCCTTATGCTGGAGGCTGGCATTCTGTAGAGGTTGTGACAAAACTTCGAATTTCTAGCCAGCAGGTCAGAAGTGGGAGTCCTGGTGCAGCATTGTAAGATAATGACCCACAGGTCAATTTGAACCATAAGGTGGTGGTTCAAAACTACTAGTCACTTCTTGGAAACCATACAAAGGGTAGCTACGAGTTGGAACCAACTCAATGACTTATAACAACAAGTCAGAAGTGTGAATGTTGTGTGGATTACCAAATTTGTAACTGGCATCAATTTATTTGGCAATCTGAAGGACAGTGTTCTTGTATCTTGTGAGATCGGACTTAGCTTCTGGTGGCAGGGTCAGAGAAAGAACTTCTGTATAGGCAGCTAGTATCAGAACTGACCTAATACAGAACAAGTGGGGATTTGCTATGTCCTCATAGTGGAGGACAGTATAGTTGGATTCTGAGATTCCCACACAACATAGTATCCTTAAATATTAATTCCTAATAATAAAATTAGGAGCCCTGGTGGTGCTGTAAGATATGCACTGAACTGCTAACAGCAGTTCAAACCCACCGGCTGCTCTATGGGAGAAAGAATTGGCTTTCTCTGCCCCAGATAAGAGGCTTAAAAATATACAGCAGGAGAGGAAAACAACACCTGGCGCTGGGTTCACAGAGCAAAAAGAAGTCAGCCATCCCTCAGTTAGTGGTGTTTTGGGGTAGAAAAAAAGAGTATGCATGGACACAGAGCTAAACTAAGCTTAAACAATAGACCAATATTGAGGTTCAAAATTAACACAACATTCATCATAACTTCGAGAAAAATGAACATAAAAAATAGACTAAGAGTAATCAAGCAATACATTGCTATATTCTGAATCATATTTGCTTTAGCTTTCCATTCACTCATGGAAATGGTCATAAAGTCTTTGACCTGTAACCTTCATTCAAACTGATCTTTACTCACTGATATCAAGTAGTTAAATACACTATGGTATCTGAATATAAATATTAAGTTTACGCATCTTAATATGATATACAATTTGTAAACCAATCATAAATGAAAAAAAAGATCAAATTGTTAAAAGAGCATTTAGACTGGAAACTACAATTATAAGGCAAAGTATAACATTGCAAAAAGTAAAACTACGCAAGCAAAAAGAAATGAGAGGAGGAGAACAAACAAGATAGCGGATCGGGTGGACGTATAGCAGAGAGCTCCGCCAACAACAACACAGAATACCCGACCAAGCAGGCTCAGGGGATGGTCCCAGAACTCTGAACCACATATAAAGG
>NW_006408678.1:7659158-7682108 GCF_000296735.1 Chrysochloris asiatica | reverse complement strand
CAATGTAATGAAACAAGTTATATGAATTGTTGAATGTGAAACTGATGATGTGCCCTGTAAACTTTCACTCAATCCACAATAAAAACCTTAAATAAAAAAAAAAAAAAAGAAATGAGAGGAGAAATTACATTCCCCCTCAACTTCAAATGACTGAAAAGTCAAAAGATTATGGTCCTCAACACAAAGGATTGCAGTGAAAGGATTCCTAAGTAAAAAAATAATTTCGCCTAAAGCATACTACAGCAGGATGGTGAGCCATCATAATAGAGTAATAGGGAAGTGCTGAAAATTGGGTAACAGAAAAGCAAACTACTAGGCAAGGACAATAGCTCACAAGAGCCTGAATGGGCACCATGGAGGAATGAGATGAAAAAGGCATTCCACAGTGACTTTACCACTCAACAGTACCTGTCAGACCTGGGACAAGAAGTTACAAATCTAGAGGTTTCAGGTTTTTTCTCTGAGACAGAAACAGTGCATTGCTGTTGAGTCAATTCCAACTCAAAGGATAAGGGACTTCTTAACCACAGGATAACCACACACAAAAACATTTCCATTGTTGTTGTCACACTAAAATATACAGTCTAAATTAGAACACAGATAAAAGGGAGGGCATCTACATTCAGATGTTTAACAGACATGCAAAAACCAGTGCTTCCAAACCAAACTCTTGATGCTCTCACATAATTGTGCTCCTTTTACAGTCTTCTCTAACTTGCTAATACATGCTGTGGAGTCAGTTCTGACTCATAGTGACCCTTTACACAACAAAACAAAATACTGCCCTGCCCTGGACCATTCTCATAATTGTTATGTTTGAGCCTAATGTTGTTGCCACTGTGTCAATCTATCTCATTGGGTGTCTTCTTTTTAACTGACTCTCCACTTTCCCAAGCATGATATCCTTCTCTAAAGACTGGTCCTTCCTGATAACATGTACAAAGTACAGGACACAAACAATCTCACCTTTTTGGCTGTGCTTCTTCCAAAAGACAGGTTTGTTCTTCTGGCAATCTATGATACTTTTCAATATTCTCTCTCAACACCGTAATTCAAATATATCAGTTCTTCTATGGTCTCCTTATTCATTTCCAATTTCCACATGCATGAGGTGACTGAAAACACTATGGCTTGATCAGGTACACCTCATTCCTCAAACTGACATCTTTGCTCTTTAACACTTTTTTAAAAATGTCTTTTGCAGCAGATTTGCCTAATGCAATACATTTGATTTCTTGACTGCTGCTTCCTTGAGATTGTGGATCTAAGAAAAATGAAGTCTCTGGTTACTTTAATCTTTTTTTCCATTTGTCATGATGTTAACATTTATAGGTCCAGTAGTAAAGATTTTTGTTTTCTTTACATTGAGGTACAAGCCATACTGAATGAACGCTGTCATCTTGGATCTTCATTAGTATCTTAAATCCTCTTGGCTTTCAGCAAGCAAATCACAGGTTTTAATGAGTGTTCCTCCAGTGCTATTTCATGTAATCCAGCTTCTCAAATTATTTGCTCAGCATACAAATTGAGTAACTATGGTGCACACTTTTCCTGATTTTACCTTATCTTCTTTTCTGTTTGAATGACTGCCTCTTGTTCAAAGCACAGTTTCTTCAAGAGCACAATTAAGTGTTCCGGAATAACAATTCTTTGCAATGTTGTATGTTATGATCCACACAATTGAATGCCTTTGCATAGTCAATAAAGTACAAGTAAACATCTTTCTTTGAGTCATCCCTAACTCTTCTCTCCACCAATCTATCTGTAAATAAAGACTCTAGCTCTACCTTCAAAATGCACATACCTAGAAGCCTGGATTGTTAAAAACATTGGCATTCAAAACCAGTAGTCACTGCTTGGGAGAAAGAAGAAACTGTCTGCTTCCATAAAGATTTAGCCTCAGAAACCCTATATTGTGAGTGAGAATGGACTCGATGGTAACGTGTTTGGGTTTTACTAAAATCTAATGACATAAGGTCACTAGGGGTCAGAACCTACTCGATGGCACTTAACAACAACAACAAATGACATGTTCGCTGCACTAAGAAACTCCAATGTATCTATCTTGGTCCAAGGAAGTATCTGTTTCATCTGGATATTTAAGTCTCTTAATTAGGCTTCTGTGTCCACCTCTGCTCTCCTATAATTTATCTCCAACGTGTTGCCAGCGTGATCTCAAAGCCAATTTTACTCAGGGTGAAAATTACTCTTTGAGGCCCCACATGATCTGCCCTTGTTTTCCCTTTGATCTCTACTCACTTCAAACCACTTCGGATGAAGGACTTTGGTATTTTAAAAAATATGACATCCAAATCTTTAGTGGTCCATCCCATCAACACATTGTGAGGTACCCTCAACTCACTCATCACTTTACCAGTCACTCACAAAATCCTGCAAGTGTTCAACCTTGTATACTCCCCACAACAAATATTCCAAACAGCCAACACTTTTTTGAAGCTGCCCTTCCTTTTTATTGGATTTTATATTGTAAAACATGTCTTCTTGAGACTAGCAAATAGTTTCTGTTACCTAGATCCTAGTGTTGGCACCATTGGTTAATGTGCTGGACTATAAAGTCAGAAGTTCAAGCTCACCAGCCGCTCCTCTGAAACCTTATACAGGGTAGCTATGAATTGGAACCGACTCAAAGGCACTTAATAACAACAACCTAGATCCTTGGAGCTGACCTGGTTCTCCAATATTCCTATAAATCCTGTGGGGCACTGATATCCTTTCAATGGTGGTGGTGGCAGCGTGCCATGGAGTCAGTTTCGACTCAGCGACTCTGTACAGGGTTTCCAAGGCTATAAATCTTTATGGGAGCAGAAAGCCTCATCTTTCTCTGGTGGAACAACTGGTAGTTTCGAACTACTGACCTTGAGGTTTGCAGGCTGATTCTTAACCACTATGCAATCCTCTCAATATAATACTTTTATTAATCAAAATCCATTTGTCAAGTCCACCCTAGATACCAATAGCACACTCTTCCTATCACTTGTTGTTGGTAAGTACTGTTGAGACTGTTCAGACTCAACCATCCCAGAGAAGAGTTTCTGAGAAGTGATTGATGGGTTTGAACCACAAACCTTGCAGTTAGCAGTCTAGTAGTTACCCTATGCTACACCAGGACTCAATGAGATCACTCTCATTTCCTTTCATACATTTGCTCTAACTTTTCTTTAGAACTTCCACTCTTTGTGGAAAAAACAAAACAAAACAACTCTTCTAGAGAAGGCTCTGAAACATTTTCTGGGTTTGTGTAGTGCCAAGTATCAGGGTAATTTCTCTTTCATAGACTTTTCCTGTTTCATTTCTGTTAAAATGTAACTATTCCTCCCCTCCCCACCCACACATAGTCCCTGTCCTAGTTTCAGATCAGTTCCAAATATACAACGTGTCTTTATAACAATGCAAGAGATGCTTGGGATACATACTAAATAATTAGGCATGAAACAGGTTTGGCATTCACTTAAAACATTTTTTATCAATCTTATAAAAATATACGTTCATACTTTAGTAATATATTAGCTTCTCAAGTTCCTATATCTGCAGAATGCTGTTTCAATCTTGCTATGTCACCATACTTGTACCTCCAGGTCCACCGTGAGCATTCGCTCAGTTCCTAGATATATTTTTGCCTTCTTTGGCAGTCATCTTCCAAGTCCTTCGTTTTCAGAATACCAAAGGCACATTTACTCCATTGATTCAGTTACCCATTATTTCCTAAAGAAAAAAGTGGCCATACCCCAAATCTATATGATACTGGTGACATGCAGTCTTTTCTCCTTTCAAAAGAATAGTCAGGTGAGGCAGATAGCTCATTTGTGCTATTTCCACAAATTGTCACTGAGTGTTTACTTTATACCAGATTCAGACAAAAAATTCTTGTCTTTATGGAGTTTACATTCCAGTAAAGCAAGGTAAGCAAGAAATCAACTAAGTATGTATTCTGGCAGATTGATGATGAGTGCTATGGAAGAAACTAAAGCAAGCAAGTAGCACCAGGAGCAAACCAGATGGTCTGGGAGGCTTCTCTGACACTGCCACAGGTCACATTCACTGACCATGTCTATTACTGGAAGGTAATATGTTCTCACTATTCCCTGTTAAAAGGAGCTCTGGTAGCGTAGTGGTTACGAATCGGGCTGCGAACCTTAAGGTCAGCGGTTCGAAACTACCAGCCGCTCCGCGGGAGAAAGATGAGGCTTTCTACTCCCGTAAAGATTTACACCCTCGGAAACCCTGTACAGGGTCGCTATGGGTCGGACCCGACTCGATGGCACTTAACAACAACAACAACAATTCCCTGTTAAAGTGTATTAAGCTGTATTCCAGACCACTTGGCACAGTGATTGGCTGCCAATTGAAAAGTCCACAAGTCGAACCAAACCAGTCACTCCCAGGAAGAAAGATGTGGAAGTATTCTGGGGCAATTTTATGCTGCAGTGCTAACTCACTAGCGACTCCTTGGAAATCCTATACAGGGTTGCTATGAGTTGGAACCTACTCCACAGCACTGAACAGCAACAGATATGAGCACTGGGCAGCAAGGTCAGTTTGAACCACAAGGTCGTCTGTTCAAACCCTCCAGCCTCTCCTAAACCCTAACATATGGTCACTATGAGTCAGAACCCACTGGGCAGCATTTAACAGCGTTAGGTAGCTCACTATGAGTCAGAATCAATTCCAAGGCAATGTTTATGAGTTTATATTGGCATCTTCATTGCCAATCTATAAAACTAAACTTGATATAGGTAATTTCAAGAGTTCATTAAACTCAACTGTCTTCTTTGGTCTCATGTGACTTGTCTTTAGACTTATGAATAACCATTTTTCTTAGGCGATAATAGCCTAACATTAGCCAAGAATATGAATTTGATCATCTTCAAATACCAGGGACAAATGACTTTTTAAATATAAAACTGAAAACTGATTTGTTATAGAAATTCACCTCCAAAAAAAAAAAAAAAACCAACCTCATTACTATCCACCACACAGCTGTTAGAAAAGTCATACAAACTTAAAACTAATTTTAAGACTCAATTCCAAATATGTGAGTGTTGTCTCATTTTATGAAATAAGCTATTTCCTCTGCTATTCATCTTTTAAGAGTCCTTTCTCAATAGACTTCTACAAGAGAATTAAAGTCTACACCCTAAGAGGTAAGGCACACATCCATTGAATGAATTACCATATTTTCTCACATATAATGTGCCCACTGAAACAATGGCACACATATAACAACATGCATAGCAGTGGTGCACAGGATATAAACTCATGCGGAGCTGAGATTTGCAAAATCCATCTAACACTTGTATTGTTATTATTTACACATATTATCTACATAAAAATATGGTAACCTCTCCAATGCAGCAGTACCTATGCATCAACATCCTTCAAATAATTTTCTGTGGGGCAGAATTTTCCCTTGGAACTGAATATGAGAAAAGCTAGAGGACATCGGATATAAATAATAAATTTAAAACAGACAAAAACTTTTTTCAACATAAGATAACTCAGAATTATTATATGCCATTTTAAAAGAAACTTTCTAGTTAGTGATAATATGAAGAAATTGTATATTAATAAATACAGTCATAAATTACCAAATAAAGAAAGTTAGTTTGCTTATTCAATGCTATATATGAAAATACTTGCTGAAGCAGAGAAATATTGATTTTATTCCCTGGTAACGTAGTGAACTACGAGATAGGCTGCTAACAAAAAGGTTAGTGGATCGAATCTACCAGTCGTTTCACAGGAGAAAGATGAGGCTTTCTGTTCCCGTAAATATTCACAGCCTTGGAAACCCTATACAGGGTGGCTTATGACTCGGAACCGACTCCACAACACACAACCACCACCACCATATAATCTATGGCAAAGAACAATCTCAAGAGTTAAGATTTGGTTTACCATGCAAGTATATCATTTATCTAAGTCTCTTCTGTAATCAGTTAAAGGTAACCATTAACTTATAGATAAGTATCAGAGAAGAGACAAGGGTCGTAACCAAGCGCTTTGTATTGTTCAGTTTACAACTTGAAACAAGCTCCTTCACTTAGCCTGTGTCTGGAGACAAATTTGGAGAAGCCAAGAGCAGTAACAAACTGCCAACATTACTGAGTCATGTTTCTGACTAAAACCGCGTTATGAAATGGAAACGATGACACGTCCTAAGATTTATTACCCCAGATGCTGACTCCCTGAATTTATGGGTTCTAGGCTTATGCAAAACAAAAAAACCAAAAACCCACAACGAAAATACTGTTTTGTAAGAATGATGGGACCAAGCGGCTCCAGAACGAACTTGCGAAAGCTGGGAACTCTGGCTATTTACATAAAACAAATCTGAACTCTGCAAACTGGCACACCCTCTAATGCACCAGAGCGGAATGCCGAGGTGGGGTGAGCTCAGAACAATAACAAGGTTTACATTTCATGAAGACAGTTAGCCCTTAAGTCCACACAGCACCAGCCGGCCTCGATGAACGGAAGCGTCCTGCTCCGGGTGGAAGCGAGCACACACCACTTACAGGCTCCTACCACACGACGCACCTGGCCCACTCCAGGTGCTCTCCCGCTGCCGCGCACGGCTGCCCGAGGGGGGCCCCCGCCGCCCCCATGCGGCTCCTGGAGTCAGCTCTGGGAGAACCCAGCCAGGGCCGAAGGTGCCGCAGGCGACGGGTACTGGGCTCCATGACCTGTGTCCCGACCCGAGCCGGCAGGGGCTACGGGGAAGCGGGAGTCCCCTTCGCCTCCCACCGCCGGGGCTCTCACAAACCTGGAGAGGTGCTTCAGGATCTGCTTCTTGATGATCCCAGCCATGGTGCCCGGGCGTCAGGCGCCACGCTCTCTCTCTGTTGCTTACTGCCTCCTTCCTTCGTAGCCGTCTTCTCTTTATCCGGGTTAGCCGGGCCGGAGGAGAGGCGCCTGAGCGCTCACGCCCGGGAGAGTCCTGAGGCCCCGGCTGAGGCCACAGCAGCCGCCGCCGCAGCTGCCGCCGAAGACCCAGAGCATCGCGTTCAAGCTGCCGTCGCCGCCGCCAGCGCCATCTTGGCTGCAGCATCACCTAAGAGACCTGGGGGAGGGCGTGAGGGAGGGGGCGGGGCGAACGCAGGCTCCGGGCGGAGAGGGGCGGGGCTAAACAAACAGAGCCACGGGTTGAGCCCAGGGTCCGGGCGGGGCGGAGCGAACTAGGCGGGTACGTGGCGGGGAGGGGTAAGAGCAGCTTCCGGACAGGGCGGGGTGAGCGTATACGCCCGGCAGAGCTAGACCTAGTGGGGCGAGGCGAAAGAGGATGGGCGGGGCAAGCGCAGGCTCGGAGAGTAGCTAGCCCAGGATGAGCGGGGTAAACAGGCTGGTAAGAGGCTGGGCTAGTGGAGTTGTCAGTTCCCTGCGGACTCGCGTGGTTGGAAACAGTGTTGCGCGTTGGCTATTTCGGCCAATGTGTTCCCCTGCTTTGACACGTCTTAGTGCTTTAACTTCCAATGCAACAACCTCCCTGGTTTTTCGTTCCCCCTCTCCAACTTCTACAGTCTTGGGGTGGCGCTATAGGATAATCATTCGATCATAAGGTGGGTTTGACCAGCAACGTAGGTGGTTCAAATTTACCAGTCGCTCTACACAGGGTCGCTGTGAGTCGCAACAGACTCGACGACACATAGCAGCAACAACCTCAATTTCTGGTCTGGTTCCTGTGTCCGTCACAGGATGTTCTTCACACATCCTGTTTGAAATTTTCATTTCCTAAGAATTTGTCTTTTCCACTGACTGCTGTTTTGTTTTTGCTCTTTGCCTACTTCGCTTTCTTCGTATTCAATCCTTTTTCTTCCCCTTTGCTAAAATATCTACCTTTCCCTAATTAAATGTTACAATTTAACGTTTCCTCCTGTTACTTCAGCCCGAAGGGAAATGAAATTTGACATGTCTTGATAGAATCTTGTTATTTTTAATTGCCTTTGAGTCTGTTCTGACTCACCGACACACTTACGTGCAAAGTAGAAAGGCTCCAGAAGGTTTTCAAGGCTGTGACGTTTTAGAAGCAGATCTTCAGTACCATCAAGTCAGTTCTGACAAAAAGCAACCCTGTGGAGGATTTCCAAGGAGCAGCTAGTAGGTTTCAACTGCCGACCTTGCGTTCAGCAATTCAGTACTTAACCTATATAGCCACGTCAGACTAGTTGTTGTTAAGTGCTGTCGAGCTGATTCCGACTCATAGTGACCCTGTATAGCGTTTCCGAGAAGCAGCTGGTGGGCTTGAACTACCGACCTTGTTCACAGTCCAGTGCTGATCCTACAGTGCCACACCAGGAATCCCCACCAGACTAGTAGTGAGCCTTAACCTTTTGAGCCACACAGGGCCTCCAACACGAGAATGTGTTTTTGTTGTTAGGTGCCTGTGGTGTCAGTTGCAACTCTTAGGGACCCTATATGTACACCAGAACAAAACCAAAAAACATCCACACAATTATTGCTATGTTTGAGCCCATTGTTACAGCTACTGTGCCAATCTATCTTGTTGAGGACCTTGACGATTAAAAATTCTATGACTTGAGTCAGGTGCACATTAGTCCTCAAAGTGACATCTTTGCTTAATATATCCTAGTTAGAGGCAAACCTAGGATTTAGTCCCGGAGTTTGGTTCCACAGGTTGCATTCTTAACCTCTATCTCTGTGATTTGAATAACAGGAACTACCTCATGGGGAGAAAGACCTAGATATTTACTCCCATAAAGATTAAAGGCTAGAAAACCCTATGGCGCAATGAGTCAGAAACGACTCTATGTCACCTAATAGCAACAACCTGTTTTACAGAAATTAGTAATGTAAAACTCTTAAAATCGCATACTTGCACGCAGTAAATTAAGTGTTTTAACCATTATCGTGACCCAAGGAGGTGGTGGTTGTTAAGTACTGTTCAGTCGATTCCTACTCACAGCAACTCTATAGAGTTTTCGAGAAGTTGGTGGGTTTGCAATGCCCATTTTACGGTTCGCAATCCAGTGCTAATCCTACACAGCCTCCATTTTGTGATAGAGTCAGGACTGAATCCTCTTTAACAATTTGTGCTGCTGCAGGATAATGTGCTGGATTGCAAGGTCAGCAGTTCAAACCCACCAGCCACTCCTCAGGAACCCTCTACAGGATCTATATGAGTCGGAACTGACTCGAAGGCACTTAACAACAAAAGGTGCACATAGGATGGCCATCTAATTCCAGAAAGGGGAATGAGCAAGAAGCGTTTCAGATGTCTAGGTGCCCTCTTAAATGTGAAAGACACTTGAACTTGATCCTGAAGAACAGCTAGGTATAATCCAGGAAAAAGAGTGGGAGTGGAAGCGTAAGGAAGAAAGCAGGACAGATTTACGGAAAAATGCATATATAATTCAGGGTGATTTTATCCTTCAGTTGGATAGGGAGTGCCAGGGAATGAGACCTCATTACAATTTCACAATGCGTAAGGTCAGCGGTTCGAAACTACCAGCCGCTCCGCGGGAGAAAGATGAGGCTTTCTACTCCCGTAAAGATTTACACCCTCGGAAACCCTGCACAGGGTCGCTATGGGTCGGACCCGACTCGATGGCACTCAACAACAACAACAATGGTTTTGCAATTTATTCGCCAAGAAATGTCACTCTCTAAACAATACAATTTGAAGGCCAAAAGAAAAAGCTAAAAAAACCTGATTCCCTACAAGGGTTAGGGAGTTCTGGTGTGGCACTGTAGAATAATTCACTGGACCACAAGGTCTGCAAAATCGGCAGTTCAAATTCACCAGCTGCTCCTTGGAAACCGTATACAGCGTCGCTATGAGTCACTGACGCGAATGCACTTAACAACAAGAAAGGGTTAGAAGAAACGTGCATCAGCAAATCAATCTACGAAGTAAAGGACAAACACGCATTTGGGCGAGAAAGCACTTGTCCGTTTCCTCTTTTGTTGGCTCTCTGTAGCACGTAAACAGGCAAGGCTTGGAAGCACACCAGGACCCTTGCAACACGCAAGGAAAACACTGACTTCCGGCGTCCTGCGTTGCTAAGGAGACCGGAAATGGCGTCCTAACGGCCCGCCCCAGGAAACCACAGAAAGACTGAACAAGGGTGAGCGAAGGGCCTGAACCGGAAATCGGTCGCGGCGGCCGTGTGGCTTATGCTAAAATGACAACCTTAGTGCTGGATAACGGAGCCTACAACGCCAAAATCGGTTACAGCCATGAAAATGTCTCGTAAGTGTTCGTTTTCACCGAGGGGCAAGACAGATACGCCTGGTAGTTTCACACTCCAGGTTTCATTTTGGGACAACAATGAACTGCAGACGCTCCCGCGCGGCCCTCACCTGAGCTAGAGGGATGATCTAAACTGGAATTGATTTTGGTTTTAAGTTTGGGCTGCAGGGTCCCGGAAGGGGGATGTGTGGTTCTGTTTTTAGTAAATAGCCTAAGAAAGCTTTTCTTGACAGTGGTCTGTAAACAAAGCTCATGTGTCCTATGAAATTGTGGACTGCATATTGAATGTATGTATATTCATTATCTTGGGGACGTGATTCTAGTTATCATCAAACAGTCTAGATCATCAAACAATCCGTAACCAAAAAAGTCAAATCATTTTCTTGAAGGTTCTGTACGTAGTCCCTTGGAAGTGCCCAATATGTTCATATGGTCAATTAAACAGTGAATATTCATAAAAGTATAAAACAATAAGAAAATTTAAGGATACTCTTTTTCTTTATTAGTCGCAAAGAACGTTCTGGTTTTTGTTTTTTCCTTTTTCTTCCTCTTTTTTTTTTTCACGGAGGCAGCCAAACTGTTTAGGAATGTAGTTTGGTACAGCCTTTCTGGAAACTATTTTGTCAGTCTTTATCATTGTTTATGTGATGCTGTGGGTTAATGCACTAGACTGCAAAGTCGGTTTGAACTGCCAGGTCGGCAGTTCAAGCTCACCAACCACTCCTTGGAAACCCTGTGTAGGGTCGCTATGAGTCAGAACCAACTCGACGGCACTTAACAACAACCACCAATACCAGTGGAGTCCTTGTGTGGCTCTTGTAGGTTAATGCGCTGGACTGCAAAGCCGTTTTGAACCGATGGTTCGAGCTCAACAGCTACTCCTTGGAAACCCTATACAGGGTCGCTGTGGGTCAGAACCGACTCAACGGCACTTAACAACAACAACAACAATCATTGTTTATATGTTTTGACGCAGGGATTCTATTTATCAGTTACCTAAGATATTAGTTACTGTATTTTTAAGCATATAACATACACCTTGTACATTTCTGTGCCATCCACTCTCAGCTGCTTCATGGGAGAAAGATGAGTCGAAACCAACTTTACAGGACTTAACAACAACACATTATTTATGTACCTTGTAGCATCTTGCTTGTCAAAAGCATTAATTTCATGGAAGTTAATTTTATGGCGATATTTTTGAATGTGTGATTCTTTAACCATAATGGTAGAAAGAATTTCCATAATGAGAGCCAGCAAGCCCAGCACCTTTATTTGGGTCCAGGCTCTCAGTTATGTTGTAGTGGAAACAGTAACCAACAACCAATCAGTTGCATTGAAGTTGCTATCATGACTCACCTGTAATGATTTCTTGAGGATCATTTGAGAGAGACAAAGGGTCTAGCACAGAGCCTGCTATGAACTTGTATGCTGTTGAGTCAGTTTCAACTCATAGTGGTTTCTGAGGCTGCAGAACTTACGGTAGCAGAAAGCCTCATCTTTTTTGCTGCTGAGCAGATCGTGCATCCAAATTGCTGACCTTGTGGTTAGCAGTCCAGTGTTCAACCCACTGTGCCACCAGTGCCCTTTTGGTATAAGTTTATTATTGTTGTTAAGTGCTGTTGAGTCTGGTCCAACTCATAACGACCCTCTCTAGGGTTTCCGAGGAGCAGCTGGTGGGTTTGAGCCACCGACTTTGTGCTTAGCAGTGCAGTTGTTTATCCTAGAGTGCCACACCAGGACTCCAAGAACCTTAAGGGGGAGAAAAAAAGGCATTTTTTATTATTTGAAGACAAATGAGAAACAGTGGTTTCCGATATACTATTTTTGGTGTCGATAACTTTATTATATTGTATTTTCAGGAATCACGTTTTTTGGGAATAATTGTTTTATTTGTTTCTTTGTTTGTAGGGTTATACCTAACTGCCAGTTTAGGTCAAAAACAGCACGTCTCAAAACCTTTACTGCCAACCAGATAGATGAAATAAAAGATCCTTCTGGACTCTTTTACATTCTTCCCTTTCAGAAGGTAATCCAATTGCATGTCATTTCTAGCATTATAGATCTACGTTTAAAGATACATGAAAGATGGATCTATGTGTATAAAGATGTCTACATGAGAATATTTTTAGATCTGTAAGAAAAGGTGATTTAAATTTTAATTAAGGTCTCCGTAAAACTAAAAATTGAAATGAATTTGCCTCGGTAAAAATAAAGACTATCAGTTAGTTACTGATTGCAGGTATTGAATACTACTTGTTTATATAAAAAGTCAAATGAGATGAATGTATTAATGTAAATAAAAATTAAAAACAAAACAAAGCAGTGTAAAGAGACCTCTATATATTGGTCTTTCTTTTTAACCCCTGAAAGTTTGGTTATTAATTTGTAATATATTTGAAATTTTAAAGGAGAAAGGCATACCAATATGATTGTGTGGAATTCATACAATGTTAGACTGGAGAAAGTACACAGAGATAGAAGTTGATCATTTGCAATGTATTAATCTGGTATTTTAAAAATTAAGTATTCTTGGTAATTAGTCTTTTTCTTTTTCTTTTTTTTAGGGCTACTTGGTAAACTGGGACGTTCAAAGACAAGTTTGGGATTATCTTTTTGGAAAAGAAATGTATCAGGTAACAGATTAGAGTATGTATTCAAAATCTATTTCCATGTTTTATTCAAATGAGAATTGAGAACGTACATTTTAAAACATAAAGGTTTATTTCTAATAGATATTTAACTTACTTGCTATAATTTACCGTGGCTAGCTCTGATTTTTCTAAAGGTTAAGTAAATGTAAATCAAGCCCACTGCCGTGGAGTTGATTCCAATTCACAGCAACCCTATATAGGACTTCTGAGTCTGTCAATATTTATAGGACCAGACAAATTCGTCTTTCTCTCTTGGACAGCTAGTGGGTTTGAACTGCTGACATTGCAGTTAGCCTCCCTGCTCCTAACCTACGGCACTACCAGGGCTCCTTAAATAAATACAAAACACCCACTATCATCAAGTTGATTTCTCCTCATACTAGTGCTGTATAAAATTTATGAGGCTCTAAATCTTTTGTTTTTGTTAAGTACTGTCAAGTCGGTTCTGACTCATAGCTACCCTGTATAGGGTTTCCAAGTTGTGGCTGATGAGTGTGAACTGCTGACCTTGTGGTTCAATGCTTATCCTACAGCGCCACACTAAGACTCTTTTGTTTATTTTGTTTTAAAGCTTTTATTGTGAATTGAGTGATAGTTTATGTGGGAGAATATCGGTTTTCCACTCAACTAATCGTATTTTGTTTCGTTGCAATGACTGCAATCCACTCCATGCACTATCAGTTAACAGTATTTGCCTCTATTCCCTGTTTTATTTTTTGGGGTTTTTTTTTTAATGTACACAGAAACACACAGGAATATATAATCATTTAAACAACAAAAGGGCACATTTTGCAAGCCAGCCTCCTGCCCGCCAGCACATAGCCTTTCTCTTTCCTTGAATGTAGAGTTCTCAGCTGTGCTTTCTCTCCATGTCATCACCTCTGCCTCCTTCTCTGGTGTCACTGCTTCTCTGGATAGGGTCCCATGTTCCACTCATGCTCTTCCTTCTTGATGGCCCTAGGGTCTTTTGTTCCTGGAATATAAGATTAACTACTTCCCCCTTTTTGTTAACTATCTTCTACCTTTATAGTTAAGACAATTGCAATTAGTCATGATAATAATTATTATTGAATCAAAAGAATCCTATCCCCAACTCCTTTCAACAGACCCATCTAGACAAGATGAAAACTATTCTTTGGGATCCTACTGCACACTCCGAAACTAAACTTCCTCTTGAAAAATTGTAAACCAGCCACTTCATTTTAGGTAGCCCCCTCCCCAGCATTTTAGGTAGCCAATGTCTAAGTTCACACTAGGAATCTTAATCTTTATGGGCACAGAAAGCCTAATCATTCTCCCACAGAGCAGCTGGTGGGTTTGAACTTCTGACTTTATTAGCAGTTAGCAGTACAATGCTTATCCTCTGGTACTACCAGGACTCGTTGAATAAAATCTATATACAACTCAAGATTAAAATTGCATTTTAGATTTCTAATACTATAATTAGTCCAATTCACTATCTCATTTTTATTTTCATAACAAAATATTTTGACTGTATCTGGACATATGAATATGACAAAATGAGAATTTTTTGCGTGTATTATCTAGCATGACTTTTGATATACCAAGAAGAATGTTTTAATGCTTCTTAAGAGGCCTGAGACAGAATTATATAAATTAAATTTCTAAAGCTGCTCCCGTGTTTCCTTTTATAACCAACAGTCCCAATGCATGTAGTTATGTTATTTATTACTTGTGCACAGTGAACAGTACCATTTATGAATGCTGCTATTACGAGAGAGAACGTTGCATGATAGGCAGGTGAATGGACTCTGTAAGGAGACTCCTTGCATCCAAATCCTAGCTGTGTTACTAACTACCCAGGTGAACCTTGGTGACTTATGCAACCCTTTGTGTCTCGGTTTGCTCATCTGTTAAACAGAGATAATAGGAAGACCTATCTTACAAGATTATACTGAGGATTAAATAAATTTACTTGTTCATATATGTAAGACATGTTTTTATAATTATCATTAAAAGTTATGAAATAGATTTTTGACATTTTTTTTTTCTTATTTAGGTTGACTTTTTAGATACTAATATTATCATCACAGAACCATATTTTAACTTCACTTCAATTCAGGAATCAATGAATGAAATCCTATTTGAAGAATACCAGTTCCAAGCAGTATTAAGAGTAAATGGTAGGTTAAAGTTTTGATTAAAATTGAGTTACTTGGATGTGAATATGAATAGGGTAAAGAGATCCTTACAATCCTAGTCTACTTGGTGGCATTCTTTTAGATTTAAGGAACTAAAATATAAGATTTTAAGTTAGAAATTATCCAATCAAACCCGTCTCAGTGGACATTTTGATTAATGTGATGGTTCTGCTTAGTTAAATTACTAGCCATATGTTTCCAATCTCTGAAAGATTAGTATTGCTGAAATACCATGTAACTTTCTCGCTTTTTTTTGTAGCTGGGGCTCTCAGTGCACATAGATATTTTCGAGATAATCCTTCTGAGTTATGCTGTATCATTGTAGATAGTGGATATTCATTTACACATATTGTCCCTTATTGTAGAAGTAAAAAGAAAAAAGAAGCAATTATTCGGTGAGTTTCATTTAATTTTTATGTTATTTCTTAGGATATAACTGAGTTCAATGTGTGATAACTGAACCAGATTTGAACTCTCCTTCTTTAGGATAAATGTGGGAGGAAAGCTCTTAACGAATCATCTAAAGGAGATCATCTCTTACAGGTAAAGTTTATCTCAACTTGGTGTCTTCGGGAGGAGGGGCTGCTGACGATGTACCTTTCATTCTACCTCCAGGAGGCAATTTTCCATTGTATAATAAATACTTGTTGTTAAGTGCCGTTGAGTTGATTCCAACCCATAGTGACCCTGTACAGGGTTTCCAAGGAGCAACTGGTGAGTTTGAACCACCAACTTTGTGGTTCATACCGACTTTGTAGTCCAGCGCATTAACTAACCCACAGCACCAGTGATGTTCAAATTGAAAAGCTTTCGAACAAATTTTGACTCATAGCTACTCTGTGCATAACCGAACAAAACACTGCCCAGTCCTGCACCCTCCTCAAAATTGTTGTTGTACCTGGGCTCATTGCTGCTGCCATGCTGTCAGTTCATCATGTTGGGGGCCTACTTCTTTTTCGCTGACCTTCTACTTTACCAAGCTGGATGTCCTTCTCCAGGTCCAAAGTATGAGGGATGAAGTCTCACCATTCTGGCTTCTGAGGAACATTCTGACTGTATTTCTTCCAACAGAGATTTGTTTGTTCTTCTGGCAATCCTTGGTACTTTTAATATTCTCCTCCAACACCATGACTCAAAGGTAACAACTCTTCTCTGGTCTTCCTTATTCACTGTCCAACTTTCACATGCATATGAGGCTATTGAAAATGCATGACTTGGGTCAGACTCACTTTAGTCCTCAAACTAACATCTTTACTCTTGAGCACTTTAAAGAGGTTCTATGCAGCACATTTGTCTAATGCAGTATATCATTTGATTTGTTGAATGCTACTTCCATGAATGTTAATAGTGGATCCAAGCAAAATGAAGTCTTTGACAACTTCGATCTTTCCTCCATTTATCATGATGTTATTTATAGGTCCACTTGTGAGGATTTTTATTTCCTTTACACTGAGTTGCAACACTTAACCAAAGGTTGTAGTTTTTGATCTCCCTCAGTAAGTGTTTTAAGTCCTCTTTACTTTCAGCAAGGAAGATTGTGTCATCTGCTTATAGCAGGTTATTAATGAGTCTTCCTCCAATCCTGATGTCACATTCTTCGTCATAATATCCAGATTCTCAGATTATTTGCTCAGCATACAGATTGAATAAGTATGAAGAATACAACCCTAGGGCACACCTTTACTGATTATAAACCATTCAGTGTCACCTTGTTTAGTTTGAACTACTGCCTCTTTATCTATGTACAGGTTCCTCAGGAGCACAATTAAGTGTTATGGAATACCCATTCTCCAGTATGTCGTCCATAGCTTGTCATGATCCACATAGTTGAACTCCTTTGCACAGTCAGTAAAGCATGGGTAAATATCTTTCTGGTATTCTCTGCTTTCAGCCAAGATCCGTCTGGCATCAGCAATGATATTCCTTGTGCCATGTCCTCGTCTGAATCTAGTTTGAACCTCTGGCAGTTTCCTGTCAATGTACTGTTGTAGCCATACATCTAACATACGAAATGGTATTAATCATCAAAAAGAGTGTTCCAAATTCTATGTACTCATAATAAGTACAGAATATTTAAATGTGATTGAATTATGAACTTTATCATATAGCATTTCAGTAATGATTTGGGGAAATGGTATTAATGATATTAAATGCCTTAAGTAGATTCTGACTCATGTTGACCCGGTATAGGGTTCCAAGGTTGTCAATCTTTCTAGGAGCTAAAAGCCTTATCTTGCTCCTGTGGAGTAGCTGGTGGGTTTGAACTGCTCACCTTTTGGGTTATTGTCCAGTGCTTATCCTTCTGAGCTACCACATTTTCTAATTTATTAATAATACTTAAAAATTATAGAACTCGCATATGGGAAAATAAGCAGAAAATGTATGGGAAGATATCAGGGTCTAGTAGGAATGTAAATCTCCCCTTCTCTCTCTCACTTCAGTTCTGTTCCACAGAGAGAATAATATTTGAATTGTACCTTTCATTCTTGTATTTCTGTAAGTCATAATAATATGTTGGTATTTGTTCCTTGATTAGCCAATATTAGTTGATAGTCAACTAAAAGACAAAGAATTTAGTGCATTTAAGTCATCTCCCAGCCTTCTCTGCCTCCTAAAATTTGTTGTTCTATTTTGTTACGTTTAAATTTTGAAATCTCAGTCTCTTACCATATCATTTCTGAAGAGTATGGTGCTGTTAATTTCCCATTGATCATCCCTATGTTCTATGTGATTTCAAGAATGTTATAAAAATGGGTCGTATAGTGGGTACCCGTTCTTTTTGGAACTCTTTATTGTGATTGAATGAAGGTTTACAGAGCACATCATCATTTTTAAGTTCAGCAAATCATACGCTTTGTTTCCTCTCGGTGATTGCAATCCCTTCCACGTAACAGCAGTCTTCCCACTTTTTCTCAGTGGTTCTTATTTCTAGTTCACCCTCTCTCCCAACCCTTCTGAACTTTGTCCTTAGGTAAACATGTTGCCCTTTTTATCTTCAATGGCTGACCACTCCATGGTGAGCTTACCTTCCTAGTGTTGTCCCCACTATTTACCTATATACTACTTGGCTGAAAATTGGGTCACTAGGGTGGCTAAGAGTAAGTCTCCAGTTCCTCTAGTCTCTCTCTGACCAACAAACCTGGTCATTTTTATAATTTGAGTTTTGTTCTGCATATTCTCCCTTCAAATGTGATCCCTTTCAGAACATTTGGCAGTGGAAATCAGGCACCATCTATTTCTTTTGGTCTCAGAGTCATGAAGATTGATGTTCACATGTTCAGTAAGTCCACTGGATTCATTGATTCCAAGCGTCTTCGTTTGGCATCACTCCTCTTTCCTCTGCACAGGGAAAGACCAATAGCTGCATGATGAGATGGCCAATCGTGAGCTTTTAAGATCCTAGTCACTAGTGGTAGCATAGTGGTTACAAACAAGTTGGGCTGCTAATCTCACAGTCAGCAGTTTGAAACTACCAGAGGTTCTGTGGGAGAAAAATGAGGCTTTCTGCTCCCACAAGATTTACAGCCTTCAACACATAGGAACCGACTCCACAGCACACCACCACCACCGGTCACTACTCATTAAAGTGGCATATATAAAACATTTTGTGGACTTTGTTTCATAGATTTATCACTGGTTGACTTTTCAGAAGTAGATGCCCATGTCTTCCTTCCAGGACACCATGGAGTAGACTCAAACCTCCAATCTCTGAGTTAGCACGTGAGCACATTAACCATTTACACCACACATGAGCTCCCTACTGGTGGTAGTTATGTCCTGTCGAGTCAGTTCCAGTTCATAGTGATCCTGTATAGGGTTTCCAAGGAGTAACTGCAGGGTTTGAATCACCGACCTTGCAGTTAGCAGTCCAGTGTTTATCCTACAGTGCCACACCAGGAGTCATTGGTACCTTTTATTGAAATATAGTGGATATAAAGATGTTTGTTATTATAGAAATAAAAAGATAGAAACAATAATAATGTTTTTGATTTACTGAATCCAGGGAGTTTGTGAAACAAACACTACATATATGATAAAAAGAATTCTTACTGCTCTGATATGTAGGTGGTCTTACTACTGTTTTGGAGTTGAAAAGATTATATTCCAAAGAAGTAATATAACACTGAATAGTGTCTTAGCCTAGGTGTCTGTCTACAAAGCCCATATTTCTAAATGCACTCATATCTCCTTTCTGATTTTCGAGCATTTGTGTTTACTTGTTCTTTACTGGGTAAGCAAAGGCTTTTGACTGTGTGGATCATGACACACTAGGACTAAAACTGCGAAAAGTGGGTATTCCAGAACACTTAATTGTGCTCATGAGGTACCTGCACATAAACCAAGAGGCAGTTGTTTGAACAGAACAAGGGTATGGTTTAAAGTCAAGGTAGGTGTGCATTAAGTTTGTATTCTTTTACCATGCTTACTTAATCTGCATGCTGAGCAAATAATCCGAGAAGCTGGAGTATATAAAGAAGAATATGAGATCAGGATTGGTGGAAGAATTAAGAACAACCTGAGATATGCTGATGATACAGCCTTGCTTGCTGAAGCAAAAAGGACTTAACATGCTGATGAGGATGAGAGACTTCAGTATAACTTGCATCTGAACCTAAGAAAACAAAACCTTTCACAACTGGACCAATAAATAACATCATGATGAATGGAGAAAAGATAGAAGTTATCAAAGACTTCATTTTACTTGGATCCACAGTCAACAGTAATCAACAGTTAAATAAAATGACTATTGTATTGGACAGATATGCACAGACCTCTTTACAGTATTAAAGAGCAAAGATACTCAGTTGAAGGATCAAGGTGTGCCTGACCCAAGATGTAGTATTTTCAGTAACCTCATATGCATGTGAAAGTTGGGCAAGGAATAAGGAAGACTTTAGAAGAATTGTTGCATCTAAGTTCTATTGGAAAAGAATATTGTAAGTACCATGGACTGTCAGAAGAACAAACAAATCTGTGTTGGAAGAAATACAGTCAGAATGTTCCTTAGAAGCCAGGATTGCCAGACTTTCATCTCTCTTACTTTGAACATGCATGCCATCAGGAGGGTCCAGTCCCTGGAGAAGAACATTATGCCTGGTAAAGTGGAAGGTCAGCGAAAAAGGAAAAACCCCCAATGCGAAGGATTGGCACAGTGGCAGCAGCAGTGGGCTCAAGTGTAACAACAGTTGTGAGGATGGCACAGGACCAGGCAGTGTTTTGTTCTGTTGTGCACAGGGTTGTTATGAGTCGGAACCAATTCCACAGCATCTAACAACAGGTCTATCTAACTGAATATTACAAGGCAGTAAAAAAATCTTATTTCTAAAGAACATGAAATAGCACAAGAAAGTGTACATGAGATAATGTTTGGTTTAAAATGTAAAAATAAGCATGAGTATATAGTAAAATCGGAGTCCTGGTGTGGCACTGTGGGCTAATGCTTCAGACTGCAAAGTCATTTGCACTGCAAGGTTGGTGGTTCACTATCTGCTCCTTGGAAACCCTCTGAAGTGTCGCTATGGGTCGGAATCGACTCGATAGCACTTGACAACAACAACAACATGTAGTAAAATCAAAGTGGAAAAATATTTTTTTTAAAGTCAGCCTCCCATTTTTGCTTATTTCTTTAGACATCTTGATTTTCTCCAGTAAAGCTGTGTTTTCTTTGATTGACTTATCAAGTATTTATTAAACATTGCCTCTGTGCCAGGTACTCGGGAAAGAAAGTGAAAAAAGTTAAGGCATTTTGCAGAGATTCTGTTAAGAATGGTTAGGGGGTGGATAGTTTACTCTATAGTCAGATAAACTGAATTATTTTGAAAAGATATTTAACATGTCTGCATTCACTCTCTTTACTTGCAAACTAGACTACTTCCTGCCTCCAAAAAGACAATGTTGGATTACATAAGATAAAGTGAGAGCATTTCATAAAGTTTAAACTATTTTACACATGTAAGGGTTTAAATTCTTTTAAAAAATCAGACATCTAAAATTTTCATTTCAGAAAAAATACTTTTAATGTGAATTCCATTTTAATGTTTTCATATTTTACAATTTTTATTTCTGTGTAGGCAACTACATGTTATGGATGAAACGCATGTGATCAACCAAGTAAAAGAAGATGTATGTTATGTGTCTCAGGATTTTTATAGAGATATGGATATTGCAAAGTATGTATAATAATGAGAAACTGAGATTTGGAAAGTGAATTCTTGGGTGATGTTACATATAGTTAAAATGTTTCACGAATCTATTTTGTTTTCCAGGTTGAAAGGAGAAGAAAATACAGTAATGATAGACTATGTTTTGCCAGATTTCAGTACAATTAAAAAAGGCTTTTGTAAGGTAATTAAAAAATAATTAATGATATTTCTTCCAGTTACCACCTGAGTCAGATTTGAAAATCAGTTCACATTGAGCTGGGATTGGCAGGGTCTTGGGGAGTCGTTGCCAACTGCCTTCCTTCCTGGCAGTGGTTATCAAGTTGATCATTGTAATTTCTGCAAGTAATGTGCGTGTGTTGCAGCTTTCACAAACCCCATAACCTCTCACATCTTAGTTTCCTATGAGCACTATGCACGTTATAGATGTGCGTGCATCATTTATGTGGGGCATTATGTGTGAAACATAAAGCAATACATTCCTCACTAAACTTATTTCGCAAAAGAATTATTTGCTGAATGATAGCCCATGGTACAAATCTGGAGATAAATAGTATTGCTAAATATATTGTGGTTAACCTTTCTGTTTACTTATGAATTAATTTAAATCCAGATAGAAATTTATTTTCCTGTTGTGAAATCATTGACATTGGTGGACCACGGTGGAATTTTACTTGTGTTCAGTCTGACATGAGTTGATTGCAGTTGGGAAGGGTGAAATCCAATGTACTTTCAGTTTGTTAAGAAGCAGTTTATCTTGGCTGTCAATATAATTTCTCCTTATCAGTGGTCTGCTCAGATAAATGACGTTTGTTTGCATTTGTAGTTCCTGGTTGCACGGTGGTTAAAAATCTTCGGTCCGAAACATAAGCCCATTTGCACAAGGAGACATTATGAAAATAGTCACTGCAGTATATTTTAGAATGGTGAAAAATTAGGGACAGCCAAAATGTCCAGTAACTTTAAAATAAGAATGAATTGTAATGTGTTCCTATTATAACATACTGCGATGTTGTTATCATCGAGTCTCTTCTGACTCCTGGGCTCCTTTATGTTTGATAGAATAAAATGCTTCCGGGGCGTATGTATCATCCTGAAGGTCAGTTTGTTTGAGTCCATTGTTGCAGCTTTTGTGTCAGTGCCTCTCATTGAGGTTTCCCATGTGCCAGTTTGTCATACTGTGATTGCTTTTATGTCACTGTGGTGCTGAAAGCTATGCAACCTGTATATCAAATACCAGCAATCCCACCCATAGTAGATTGGCTTCAGTTAAGGTTCCAGGAGTCCTATTTTGGTGCTACAGAATGATGTGCTGGACTGACTGCATGGTCATTTTGAGCCACAAGGTCAGTGGTTCAAACCCACCAGCTGCTTCTAGGACCCCTATACAGGGTTGCTTTGAGTTGGAACCAACTCGACAACACCATTTAACAACAACAGCTTCACATGGGAAAAAAGGCCTGTCAATATGCTTCTGAAAATTGTTATTGTTGTTAGGTGCCATCGAGTCAGTACTGACTCATTGTTATCTTATGCACTGCAGAACGACACACTGTCCAATCCTGGGCCAACCTCACTATTGTTGCCACGCTTGAGTCCATCAATGCTGCCACTTGGCCAATCCATCTCAATGGGGTTCTTCCTCTTTTTCTCTGACCCTTCACTTTACCAAACATAATATCCTTCTCCAGCAACTGGTCCCTCCTGACAATATGTCCAAAGTATGAGAGATGAAGTTTGGCCAT
>NW_006408678.1:7640959-7653053 GCF_000296735.1 Chrysochloris asiatica | reverse complement strand
AATTGGGCTTCCCTGTAGGCACATGGATATTATCCTATCACAGACAGCATTGTACCTCATGACTGATCTGGATATGTTCTTTTTGACAATGAATGCAATACCATTCCTCTTCAATTTGTCATTCTCAGCATAGTAAACCATGTGGTTGTCAGATTCATAATGGCCAATACCAGTCCATTTCAGCTCACTAAGATATCGATGTTTATGCATTTCATTTCATTTTTGACAACTTCCAATTTTCCCAGATTTGTACTTCATACATTCCACATTTCAATTTTCAATGGATATTTACAGCTGTTTCTCTTCATGTTGAGTTGTGCCCCTTCAGCAAATGAAGGTCCCACGGGCTTTTCTCCCACGGGCTTTACTCCATTTGCATCATCACGGTCAACTCTACTTTGAGGAGGCAGCTCTTCCCCAGTTGCATTTTGAGTGCTTTCCAACCTGAGAGGCTCATTTTCCAGCACTGTATCTGACAATGTTTCTCTGCTGTTCATAAGGTTTTCAGTGACTAAATATTCGGAGGTAGTTAATCACTCCTTCTACTTAGTCTGTGTCCATCTGGAAGCTCATCTGAAACCTTTCCACCATGGGTGACCCTGCTGGTATTTAAAATACCGGTGGCAAAGCTTTCAGAATCACAGCAACTCACAGCCACCACAGTAAGACAAACTGACAGATGAGTGGTGGTTCTGAAAATTAGCCATTGAGAACTCTGTGGACCACAACAGAATAAAATAATATGTAGCAATGAAATTGAACTAGAGCTCCTACATCATCAGCTAATGCATTGGTTTGATGGAAAAGGAAGTTTTAGGGAGTCAGTCTAGTTTTCGTTTGTGCAGGACAATAATTTATGTTGTTCAGGATTACATTTGAAGTAAAAGTATGTTAGTATACATGTGTACTCACATAATAACCAAATTTAAAAGAAAACTCAGAAGGGGGTTTTATCTGTAAAGTTATATTAAGTTGGCTGGTGGTTACGTAGTTTTTAGCGCCCTGGTTTTTTTTTAATATGCCCTGAAATGTACAGAAGCTTTTATTGGGCAGATTACTGGTGAATATTGAATAAGAACTCAGAGGAGGCTATGTGGGGCCCTGGGAACTTGAAATCATCCTATAATGTCCTTAGAAACAAATTTTATGGAAAGACCTAGGCTGGCTTTAAGAGATGGGCACTGGGTCAAGTGGATGGACTCAGATTGTGTGGTCATGAATGTGGGACAAGTAAACCGAGGAAGCCCAAATCCTGGTTAGTATATGGAAGGCATGTTTGTTTGTGTTCCTACTTTACAAGACAAGGAAAATTGCCCCTAGTATTTATCTCGCAAGCATCCTACTCATCAGGCCCTTGTGATCATCCTCATGAAGCTCTCCAATGAGTAAACACACCTTGGTAATTCATGGCGCTGTGTGGAATGAATAATGGCAATGGTGTTGTTAGTTCTATAGAGTCAGCTCTGTCTCCGGGCATTCCCATGGAAGGCAGAGTGAGATGGTGCCCCATTCTGCTCTGTATTGACCATCTGTATTGTGACCGTGTACATATTTGCTGCCATTGTGTATTTTGAGTGCTTTCCAACTTAGGGGGCTCATCCTCCTGCATAAATATTATTTAGGATAATATTCTGTTTTTATCTATAGGGATTTTATTGGCTAAGTTTCAGAAGTAGATTGCAAAGCCTTCCTTCCTAATGATCTTAGCCTTTGCTGAAACTTGTTCACCATAGGTGACTTGTTAGTGTTTGACATACTGGTGGCGTCTCTTTCAGCAACACACAAGTACTGCAGTACAGTAAACTGGCAGGTGGATGGTGGTAAAAAAATTCCTGATTTTATAGGGATGGACCTTGAGTAAAACCTCAGTGATTCTCAAACTCCCCAAACTTGATCTTTAGAATCACTTAAATAAATAAATAAATTCCATATTCTCTGTTCCTGCCCTTGGAAATGCTGAGTATTAACTTTGAAACAGGGCCTGGGGTGACCTCTACTTAGAAACAAAAGAAGAATGTCTCTCCCATGACTAGGTTGTTGTTGTTGTTGTTGTTAAGTGCCATCGAGTCGGTTCCGACCCATAGCGACCCTGTACAGGGTTTCCGAGGGTGTAAATCTTTACGGGAGTAGAAAACCTCATCTTTCTCCCGCGGAGCAGCTGGTAGTTTCGAACCGCTGACCTTAAGGTTCGCAGCCCGATTCGTAACCACTACGCTACCAGAGCTCCTTGGCAACTAGATTTAAAAATCACCAGGTTTTCTTTCCTGTTAATTTCTCTCCAGTTTACAAAACTTTGTAATAGTTCATATTATACGCTACAGTTTCAATTGTGAGATAATCTGCCACTTTGTTCCTTGCCAAACCATAAACCTTGGTTTCTCAAACCAGCACTTTTTGTGGTGAACTGTAGAGGTGTGGTGGTTCCTTCAGTTGAGGTTAGCAGCCCGATTCGTAATCACTGTGCTACCAGAGCTCCTTACTAAAGTGTCATGTAATGCAATTGGAACTGATCATCTCTTTACCAGCACTGGATTTGAATTCATTAGAGTTCTGAAGTAGTCATTGGCCTACGTTGACTAAAGTAGCAGCTCCCAGGAGCCCATATATATTCCTTCATTTGTCTGTGTCTAAAGCATAAGGAGCTCTGGTAGCGTAGTGGTTACGAATCAGGCCATGAGCCGCAAAGTCAGCAGTTTGAAACTACCAGCTGTTCCGCAGGAGAAAGATGAGGCATTCTGCTCCCGTAAAGCTTTACAGCCTCGGAAACTCTGTACAGGGTCGCTATGAGTTGGAACTGACTCCACGGCACACAACTACCACCACCACCAAAGCAAACATTTTTTTAAAATATCTTTTTTATGATTATACTTTAAAAAACAGAAACTACTTATAGTATCAGATTAAATATTAACAGTTAGTGGCTTTATTACCAACATTCAACAAGGACTCTTATCCTAGTTGATATTTGATCCTGGGCAAATGCATGGTCCTCTTCTGTAAACTTAGGAGTAAGGACTTGGCAAGCTGTAGTATTTTGTCTACTGAAATTCTCTGAGTCTGCCTCAGGTTGTTATGGTACTTGACAAAATGAATTCTGTTCCTTATGCTCAAGCCAAAGCAGTTTTTTATGAGTTTGTTCATTTTGAGAAAATACTTTCCATTCTGGCTGAGAAAGAGAAAATGCTTCATCTGTAAATGAATACTATTCTTCTCTTTATCACTGTAGCAATAAACATGATTTATAGTTTTCCTTGTACTTTCTAGGGTATTATAAATACTGTCTAATTTTAGAGAAATTTATTTAAAAATAATGTTTTGGACACAAAATTCCCTATAGATAGAATCTCAGTCATTCATATCCAGGTCAAGAGTGGTAATGTAGTGGAAGGAACATTTTGTATGTGCTTTGAGTTATCAGATGAATGACCTTGGGCAAGTCACATAACCTTGCTGAGTTTCAATTACATCGTTAATAAAAGTATAATATGTTTATCTGATATGCTTCTGTGAGAACAGCATGTAGAATGTTAGGGAATTAGATTATATATTCTGGCCCTAACAGGAACACAGCTCGGGTAATAGACTGGGTTAGCACATAATAACTAACAAGAGACTGTGAATCAGGGTTGTTAGAAGTGTGTTTGTTTTATGTAGGCCTCATACAAAGATGGAACTGCAAGTTACTGGACCCAACAACATTTTATTCTGTTATACATTATGTCTGTGAGTCAGAGGTGACTCGATGGCACCTAAAGTCCATGCATTCACTTTAAGTCATTTGGAAATGGGTTTTTTGAATAGAGATTGTATTAATAGTTAAAAAATTTAAAGGTGTAAGATTTTTTCACAAAGAAAAAGGGAGAATCCTAGTAGAATAGAGTCACAGTTTCTACTAAGCATCTCACATTCGGGCATGAAATACAGTAAATATTTTTATTTAGAGTATATTATATTCCCTGGACTCCTGGTGTGGTACTGTAGGATCAGCAATAGACTTCGAACCACAAGGTCAGCAGTTCAAACCTATCAGCTGCTCCTCAGAAACCCTATACAATAGGTGGGGAACATCCGGCTAGCAGGCTGTATGTTGTTGATAAGTGCCATCAAGTTGGTTCCAACTCACAGTAATCCTGTATAGGGTTTCCAAGGAGCAGTTAGTGGGTTTGAAATGTTGACCTTGTGTTTTACTCAGTGCTGATCCTGCAGCGCCAAAGAGGGCCATATTGTTAAGTGCCATCGAGTTGGTTCCGACCCATAGCAACCCTTTATAGGGTTTCCGAGAGCAGCTGATGAGTTTGAACCACCAACCTTGCAGTTACTGACGTCCCTTATGGTCCAGTGCTTATCCAACAGTACCAAACCAGGACCATATAAGGCCTTCAAAATCATTTGGTCTGGTCCTTCCAAGGCAACCGCAGTTCCAACCATCACATTGTTGTTATTGTTGTTAAGTGCCATCGAGTCAGTTCCAACCCATAGTGGCCCTGTATAGGGTTTCCGAGGAGCGGCTGGTGAGCTTGAACCACCGACCTTGCAGTGCAAATATTTTTGCAGTCTGGCGCATTAACCCTCAGCGCCACACTAGGACTCCAACCATCACATAGGTGAGTCAATTAAATGTTTGGCCAAATATAGCAAGCTAAATTGTAAGTTGATAGTACTTTATGGCCCATGGATGATGTTATACATTTTGAAGGGAAAAAACAAGGTTCCCCACCCCTGCAGTCCAGGGTTGCTATGAGTCATAACTGACTTGACGGCACTAACAACAACAGCCACTCTGTTACTGTTCTCTGTTACTGCTGGTAGATGATAAAGTTCTTTGTCTTCGTTTATCTCCATTATCTCTGTTTCAAAGTATATGGAGTAAAACCAGATTATCCTTTGGGGAATAACCTTATTAGAGTACAAAATTAATTATTAATGTAATAATAAATAACTGCAATAGGAGTGAGACCAATTTTTCTAACTAGAGAATCTTGAAACTTCAAGGACATGGTAATATATTATCATTATATATTTTGTATTATTGGAATCCTGGTGTGGTGCTGTGGGTTAATGTGTTGGACCGCAAAGTCAGTTTGACGGGCAAAGTTGGCAGTTCAAGCTCACCAGCCACTCCTTAGAAAGCCTATACAGGGTTGTTATGGGTTGGAACCAACTTGATAGCACTTAACAACAACATTATGTATTACCACACACACACATACACACACAATACATACTAGAGTTCCTGGTGTGGTACTGTAGGATCAGCACTGGACTGCAAACCACTAGGTTGGCAGTACAAGCCCACTAGCTGCTCATCAGAAATTCTATACAGGGTCGCTATGAGTCGAAACCAACTTGACGACACTTGCTTAAATGCTTTTTTATATTATTTTTCTTTAAGCCAAGGGAAGAGATGGTGTTAAGTGGAAAATATAAATCAGGGGAACAAATTCTTCGTCTGGCCAATGAGAGATTTGCTGTTCCAGAAATACTCTTTCATCCTTCTGATATAGGCATTCAAGAAATGGGAATTCCAGAAGCTATTGTTTACTCAATTCAAAACTTACCTGAAGGTATGTAAATATTTAACAATAAAATATTGAGGAATAATGACTTTTTTTTTTATCATAAGCTCTAAGAACCCTGTGTGGATGAACAGGACCAGGCAGTGTTTCATTCTGGTGTACGTTGGGTTGCGGCAACAAATGTGTGGCACCAAGCATTCTTCCCACAACCCTCTCTACTCCTCAGCTGGGTTCAATAATTCATTGCAATGGCCACACAGGACTCAGACATTACACTCACAGTTATGGAGTTTAATAGAGAATTAATAAGTTGGGGTCAGAAATGCTCAGTGCACAATTGTTTCAGTCAGCTGCTGATAAAGGCCCACAGGAGGGCTGATAAATGCCCTCCCCTGTAAGCCTCAGCCTGAAGGCCCTCAGCTCCAGCTCCATGGGTCAGCAAACCTAGCACCCCACTTAAATGTGCTTGGAGACACCCCACTCTACAAGCAAGCTTCCTGTCCAAAGTCACTCAGCTTTACTTGCTCTATGGGCTCTGTCTTGTGCTTTGGATCTTGATTCTGCTGCTGCTGCTTCTTTGCCACCCCTCTGGTGTCACAGCCTTCTGCCCCTGAGTCAAGGAGGTTCAGTGTGCAGGGATCTCGGGATCCAAAGGACACGCTCCACTCCTGGCTCTTCTGTGATGGTAGTGGGATCACTACCAGCTCCTACTGCTAAGATGGCTCATTTTAAACCCATGCTAGAATTTCAAGTTTTTACATTTACAGTGAACTGTGCTAGCATCCACAGCTGAATTCTGTCGTCCTATCCATATCTTCTCCCACCTTCTCTTGGCTAGACCTAGCAGGGCAGAGATGTTGTTTGTGGGAGTTACAGACTAGGGCTAGAAGAGACCTTAGATAGTTCACTAAACCACAGTGGTTATGAATTAGAACCAACTTGATGGCACCTGACAGCAACAACCAGGAACCTTAGAGAAACAATCGGTTTTTTCTAAATAGTTTCAGGCAAATCAAATCTGTTTCATTTGTGGATATTTCCAGATCCTGTGACGTAAAAAATGTTTAGCTTCATTGGGCACAGATTATAAATATGATAGAGGAAAATCATTATAATCCTTTTAAAATTAGTCTTTCATGAGTATTAGCTTGCGTATCTATTTAGAAAAGTTTTGAATTTAACCAAAACTTGATAGACTGGCTCATTCTTTCTGTTATGTTTGGATTCGCTTACAGGAAGTTAATTTTAATGAAACTGGAGTATAACACTTCACAGTAATTTCTGGGTTTTCCGGAAGCATATTTCTACTAAATGATGTTCTAGAATACCAGATACTTTCCTACCTTGAAAGTGTCTTCCTGGTTCTTTTGGAACACTTTTGACATTGGAGAAAATCTGACACAAGCAATGTGCTTTCCTCCTGTTGAAAAAAGATTAAAAAGTAACATTACCTTTCCATTTTTCACAACTATTTATATAAAATTCCACATTTTATATAAAGTTTTCTTCTAGAACATTACATTTTATACCACACTGCTTTTACTCGGTGTCGTGTCTTGAGACTGAGTGTAAAGATGAGGTGAACCGCATTCTTGTTTTGGTGAACAGAATCACATGGTAGGATGACCAGTACCAATGAATTCCTGACAGACATCACAGTGGAACATGGTGGCCTTTTAGTACTGGCTAACCTTATGGCACTTAATGTTTGCTCTCATGGGACTTCCTGAGTGTCCACACTTAGATCTTCGCTTTAAATGTTATTGTAGATTGTGTTTTTCACTCAAATGTAAGTGTTATACAGTAATTATGTCTGTCTCAATGAGATAACATGGATATATGAGCTCCTAAGTTAATCCTTCACCAAGAAGGCCTCCTTTTTATCCTACAGGCGGAGATCTGTGTTTTAGAGGAGAATGATTATCATCATCAATGTGTACTACTAGAAAGTTACTCATTTATATGTAGCTTGCATGTATATATGTAAGTGGCTAGTAATTTTATTCCCTTACCTTAACTTTTTGTTTTAAAGGTACATATCCATGAGTCCATATTCCACTCTATTTAATGTGTCTATTTGTGTAAACTGTAACTCATTACAGAATCTTAGAATTCTTAGATCTGAAAAATCAGTTTCCCAACTAGTAACTGTAATCACTCATTGCTTTTTACATGATTTCCCAGCCCCATCTTTTGAGAAAGATAAGTAAACAGATTTTCTAATGCCTGTTTTCCCCCCACTTCCCTTTTTTTCTTTTTAAGAAATGCAGCCGCATTTTTTTAAGAACATTGTTTTGACAGGAGGAAATTCCCTTTTCCCTGGATTTAGAGATCGGGTTTACTCAGAAGTTCGATGTCTCACTCCTACAGATTATGAGGTTTCTGTTGTGCTGCCAGAAAAGTAAGTACTGCTTTCTATAGAAATGAAGAACGGAAATAATTTGGCAGATGAAGTGGTCTGTGCCCTCGGCCATTAAGTCGATACTCCCCTATAACGACCTGTAGGACAGAGTAGAGCTACTCCGGAGGGTTTCTGAGGCTGTCCATCTTTACAGACAGAGACTGTCTCCTCTTCCTCCTTCAGAGCGGCTGCTGGCTGTGTACATCCAAACCATGCTGTTTTCATTGCCTCATCTGCATGTAAAAGCTGACATTGAATAAGGAAGATTGAAGAACTGATCCATTCGTATTAGACTATTGGCAAAAAGTATTGACTATACCATTGACTGCCAGAAGACTGATCAAATCTGTTATGAAAGAAGTATAACTGGAATGCTTTTAGAAATTAGGATGGAGAGATTTTCGTGCTAATCACATTGGACATGTTATTGTTGTTAGGTGCCGAGTCGACACCGACCCCTAGTGACCTTATGCACAGCAGAACGAAACACAGCCCGATCCTGGGCCAACCTCACTACAGTTGCCATGCTTGAATCCGTCAATGCTGCTACTTCGCCAATCCATCTAGCTGGGGGTTTCCTCCTTTTCTCTAACCCTCCACCTTACCAAGCATGATATCCTTCTCCAGCGACTGGTCCCTCCTGACATTATGTCCAAAATATAAGAGATGAAGTTTGACCATCTTGGCCTCCAAGGAGCACTCTAGCTGCACTTCTTCCAACACGGATCTGTTGGTTCTTTTGCCAGCCCATGGCACTTTCAGTATTCTCCTCCAACACCATAACTCAAAAGCATCAATTCTTCTACGGTCTTCCTTATTAACTGTCCAGCTTTCACATGCATATGAGGTTACTGAAAATACCATGGCTTGGGTCAGGTGCACCTTCGTCTTCAAGCTGACATCTTTGCTCTTCAACACTTGAAACAGGTCTTGTGCAGCAGATTTGCCTAATGCAATATGTTGTTTGATTTCTTGACTGCTGCTTCCATGAGTGTTGATAGTTGATCCAAGAAGAATGAAGTCCTTGACAACTTTAATCTTTTCTCCGTTGATAAGAATGTTGTTTATTGGTCCAGGGTTGAGGATTTTTGTTGTCTTGACATTGAGATATAATCCATACAAAAGGCTATGCTGTTTGATCTTCATCAGTAAATGTTTTAAGTCCTCTTCACTTTCAGCAAGCAAGGTTGTATCATCTGCATATCGCAGGTTGTTAATGAGTCTTCCTCCAATCCTGATGCCACGTTTTTCTTCATATAACCCAGGTTCTCAGATTGTTTGCTCAGCATACAGGTTGAATAAGTATGGTGAAAGAATACAAACCTTGTTGCACTCCTTTCTTCATTTTAAACCATTCAGTGTTCCCATGTTCTGTTCGAACAACTTTCCTCTTGATCCAGGTACAGATTCCTCATGAGCACACTTCAGTATTCTGGAATAAGGAATTAGTCCCTTGGAGAATGATATCATGCTTGATAAAGTTGAAGGTCAAAAAACAAAACGAAGAGCCTAGATAAATTGACACAGATCCACAGAATGGCAGCAACAATGGCTTCAAACCTAGCAGTGATTGTGAGGATGGAATAGGACCAGGCAGTGTTTTTTTATGTTATACATATGGTTGCTATGAGTCAGACCATAGCAACATAAACCAAACCCCAGTGTCATCAAGTCACTTCTTACTCATAGTGACCTTGTGTAGGGTTTATAAGACTAAATCTTTATGGGAGCAGACAACCTCATTTTCCTCTTGTGGGTCAACTGGCAATTTTGAACAATGGTTAATAGCCCATCACCTAACCCATAGTACCACCAGGGGGCTCCTTAACAACACTATAAGCAGTCTTGAATTTAAAGCCTTATTCTACCACATTAGCTGGTTTACTTCTATAGTGTCCTCATTTTCCTTCTCTGTAAAATGTAAATGATAAAACATATTCTCTTACCATATTTATTAAATCTGTATGCTGAGAAAATTATCCAAGAAGCTGGATTGTATGAAGAATGTGTCATCAGAATTGGAGGAAGACTCATTAACAATCTGAGATATGCAGATGATGCATCCCTGCTTGCTGAAAGCGAAGAGAACTTAAAATACTTACTGATGAAGATCAAAGACCACAGCCTTTGGTATAATTTGCACCTTAACTTAAGGAAACAAAAATCCTCACCACTGGATCAGTAAATAATATCCATATAAATGAGAAAGGATTGAAATTGTCAAAGACTTCATTTTGCTTGGACTCACAATCAACACTTAAGAAGCAGCAGTCAAGAAACCAAACGATGTATTGCATTAAAAGTGTTCAGGACTAAAGATGTCAATTTGAGGACTAAAGTGCACCTGTCCAAGTCATGGTATTTTCAGTAGCCTCATAAGCCTTTGAAAGTTGGACAATGAATAAGGAAGACTATAGAATTAATGCACTTGAGTTATGGTATTGGAGAAGAATATTAACGGTAACATGGACTGCCAGAAGAACAAATAAATCTATGTCAGAAGAAATATAGCCAGAATGCTCCTTAGAATTCAGGATGGTTGAGACTTGGTCTCTCATACTTTGGACATATTATTAGAAGAGACCAGTCCCTGGAGAAGGACCTCATGCTTGGTAAAGTGGAGTCAGTGAAAAAGAGGAAGACCACCAATGAGATGGAGTGATACTGTGGAAGCAGCAATGGGCTCAAGCTTAACAACAATTTTGAGGATGGTGCAGGACTGGGCAGTTTTTCATATTGTTGTCCATAGGGTTTCCATGAGTCAGGACCTACTGGACAGCACTTAATAATTAACATTTCAGTTAAGTATGTAAAATGCCAACTGTAATAGTTACTACATAATATGTACTAAGCTAGCATAAGAATTCTTTCATATAGTAAGTCAGTCTGCATTCCTAAGAGATTTTTAAGGCAAAGCTATCAGGTTATTACATCTCATTGATTTATTTGAGACATGTCATTTCTTGACAGTTTCTATCAACTATATAAATTTAAGAATTGAATCATTACAAGTTATGATAATTCATTGATTTTGGGGATTTTTTAAAATTATTTTTAAGTGAACATTTTTCCACTTAACTAGTCTTTTATTTCACCAACACTCATTTGTCAGTTTGTCACTGTGGTGGCTTGTGTGTGTTGCTGTGATGCTAGAAGTGATGGCACCAGTATTTAAAATACCAGCAGAGTCACCCATGGTGGTGACTAAGACAGGCAAGGAAAAAGGAGCGATGGACCACTTCTGAATGATTAGCATTGTCAGATTTAGTGCCGAAAGATGAGCCCCTAGAGTTGTAAGACATTCAAAATAAAATTAAGGAAGACCTGCTTCTTCAAAGTAGAGTTGACTTTAATGATAGGAATGGAGCAAAACTTCCAGACCTTCATTTACTGATTGGGCACAACTAAAATGAGACAAAAGAGATGCAAACATTCATTAGTAATTGAATCAAGGAATGTACAAAATATGAACCTAATAAAATTGGGTGTTTCTCTGCTGTTCATAAGGTTTTCAATGACTAAATATTCGGAAGTGGTTCGTCTCTCCTTCTTCCTAGTCTGTCTTTGTTTGGAAGCTCATCTGAAACCTGTCCACCATGGGTGATCCTGCTGGTATTTAAATACCCATGGCATAGCTTCCAGAATCACAGCAACTCACAAGCCACCACAGTATGACAAACTGACACACAAGTGGTGGCTTTGAATAGCAGAGAAACACTATCAGATATAGTGCCAGAAAACAAACCCCTTTAGGTTGGAAGGCATTCAAAATGTGACTGGGGAAGAGCTGCCTCCTAGAAGTAGAGTTGACCATGATGACATGTATGGAATAAAGCCCATGGGAGTAAAACCATTGGGACCTTCATTTGCTGATGGGGCACAACTCAACACGAAGAGAAACAAGTGGTCATCCATTAATAATCGGAACTTGGAATGTACAAAGTATGAAACTAGGAAAACTAGAAATTGTCAAAGATGTAATGGAACACATAAACATCGATATCTTATGCACTAGTGAGCTGAAATGGACTGGTATTGGCCATTTTGAATCTGACAACCACATGGTTTACTATGCAGGGAATGAAAAATTGAAGAGGGATGGTGTTGAATTCATCGTCAGAAAGAACATATCCAGATCAGTCATGAGGTACAATGCTATCTGTGATAGGATAATATC
>NW_006408678.1:7633500-7640337 GCF_000296735.1 Chrysochloris asiatica | reverse complement strand
AGAAGAGTTGTGGGATGACATCAAGAACATCATACATGAACAAAGCAAAAAGTCGTTAAGAAGGCAAGAAAGAAGGAAAAGGTCAAAATGGATGTCAGAAGTGACACTGAAACTTGCTCTCTAGCATAGAAATGTTAAAGCAAATGGAAGAAATAAGGAGGTTCAAGAACTGAACAGAAAATTTCAAAGATCAGCTCGAGTAGACAAAGTCAAATATTACAACAAAATGTGCAAAGATCTGGAGTCAGAAAATCAAAAGGGAAGAACACACTCAGTATTTCTCAAGCTGGGGGAACTGAAGAAAAAAATTCAAGTTTCAACTTTTGTTATCAAGATTCTCTGGGCAAATTATTGAATGATGCAGAAAGCATCAAAAGAAGATGGAAGGAATACATAGAGTCACTGTACCAAAAAGAAGTGGTTGATGTTCAGCTGTTTCAAGGGATGGTATATGCTCAAGAGCAAATGATACTGAAGGAAAAGGAAGAAGTCCAAGGTGCAGTGAAGGAATTGGCAAAGAACAAAGCACCAGGAATTGATGGAATGAAAATTGAAATCCTTCAAGAAACTGAAGTGGCACTGGAAGCACTCACTTATCTTTGCCAAAAAATTTGGAAGACAACTATCTGGCCAGCTGATTATAAGAGATCCGTAGCTGTGCCCATTCCAAAGAGAGGTGATCCAACGGAATGCAGAAATCATCAAACATTATCTTTGATATCCCATGTGAGTAAAGTTTTACTAAAGATAATACAGCAATGGCTGCAAGCATACATTGACAGAGAACTTCCAGAGGTTCAAGCTGGATTCAGAAGAGGATGTAGAATGAAGGATATCATTGCTGATGTTGGATGGATCTTGGCTGAAAGCAGAGAATACCAGAAAGAGGTTTACCTGTACTTTATTGACTATGCAAAGGCTTTTGATTGTGTGGATCATGACAAACTATTGCATGTATGAGTATACCATTGCAAAGTATGAGTATTCCAGAATTGGAAGTGTTCTTCTAATTAAGAACACTTAATTGTGCTCATGAGGAATCTGTACATGGACCAAAAGGCAGTTGCTCGAACAGAACATGGGAACACTGAATGGTTTTAAATTAAGAAAGTGTGTAACAGGGTTGTGTTTTTTCCACCATACTTACTCAACCTGTATGCTGAGCAAATAATCCATGAAGCTGGGTTATATGAAGAAAAATGTGGAATCAGGATTAGTGGAAGACTAACCTACTACTCATTGATGGCGTCAAGTGTGGCAGCGGTAGTGGGGTTGGCCCAGGATCGGACATTGTTTCATCCGCTGTGCATGGGGTCGCTATGAGTCGGTTCCGACTTGATGGCACCTGACAACAACAACCTACTATATGCAGATGATACAATCTTGCTTGTTGAAAGTGAAAAGGACTTAAAATACTTACTGATGAAGATCAAAGAGCACCACCTTCAGTTTGGATTACATCTCAATGTAAAGAAAACAAAAATCCTCACCACTGGACCAATAAAAAACTTTTTTTATCAATGGAAAAAAGATTGAAGTTGTCAAGGACTTCATTCTTGGATCAACTATCAACACTCATGGAAGCAGCATTAGACAAATCTGCTGCATAAGACCTTTTTAAAGTGTTGATGAGCAAAGATATCAGCTTGAGGACTTAGGTGCGCCTTACCCAAGCCATGGTATTTTTAATACCTCATATGCATGTGAAAGCATGGAGACCATAGAAGAATTGATACTTTTGAGTTATGGTGTTGGAGGAGAATATTGAAAGTGCCATGGGCTGCCAAAAGAACCAACAGATCTGTGTTGGAAGAAGTGCAGACACAGTGCTCCTTTGGAGGCCAAGATGGCCAAATTTCCTCTGTCATACTTCGGACATATTGTCAGGAGGGACCAGTCGCTGGAGAAGGACATTATGTTTGATAAGGTGGAGGGTCAGAGAAAAAGAGGAAGACCCCCAGCGAGATGGACTGGCAAAGTGGCAGCATCATTGGGCTCAAGCGTGGCAATAATTGTGAGGTTGGCCCAGGACCAGGCAGCGTTTCGTTTTGTTGTGCACAGGGTCGCTATGAGTCATCACCAACTGTATGGCACTTAACAACAATAACAACAAAATTGGACGTTGTCAAATATAAAATGGAAAACATAAAGATTGTATTCAAGCATTTGTGAGCTAAGATAGAGTAGTTATGGGCATTTTGTATAGAACAGTCATAATGATTACCTATGCTGGGAATGACACAAAGAGGAATGGCATCATATTCTTCCTCAAAGAGAGTGTCTCACGATCTCTATTGAAGTACAGTACTGTCTTTGTTAGGATAATATCCATACACCTGCAAGGAAGACCAGTTAATACTACTGTTAGTCAAATGTACACACCAATCACTAAAGACAATGAAAAAGAAATTGAAGAATTCTACCAATTTCTTCAGTCTGAAATTGATTAAACATGCAATCAAGATGCATTGATAATTACTGATGGTTAGAATGCAAAAGTTGGAAACAAAGAGAAAAGATTATAGTTGAGAAATCTGGCCATGGTGATAGAAAAGATGCTGAAGATTGTATGGTAGAATATACAAGGCTAGCAACTTCATCGCAAGTACCTTTTTCAACATCATGAAAGGCAACTGACTATACACATGGACCTCATCACTTGGAATACACAGGAATCAAGTTGACGGCATCTGTGGGAAGACATAATGGAGAAGCTCAATATCATTAGTCAAAGCAGAGTCAGGGGCTGACTCTGAAACACACCATCAATTATTGCTCTTATTCAAGTTTAGGCTAAAGCTGAAGAAAATTAAATAAGTCCAGGAGAGCCAAAATGTGACCTTGAATATGTCCCATCTGAATTAGAGACTACCACAAGAACAGTGCATTGTTGTTGTTGTTAAGTGTCACTAAGTCAATTCCAATTCATAGCAACCCTGTATAAGGTTTCTAAGGAGTGGCTGGTGGGTTTGAACTAACTATCAAGGAGCTCTCTGGTAGCATAGTGGTTACAAATCAGGCTGCTAACCTCAGGGTCAGCAGTTCGAAACTACCAGCTTTTCCACCGAAGAAAGATGAGGCTTTCTGCTCCCATAAAGATTGAAAGCCTCTGAAACCCTGTACAGGGTCGCTATGAGTCGGAACTGACTCCATGGCACACAGCCACCACCATCATGTTTATCCTACAGCGACACACCAGGACGGACACTAATGACCAAGTACCAGAAAACTTGTGGGGTGACATGAAGAACATTATACATGAAGAATGCAAAAGATCATTATAAAGACAGGGAAGAAAGAAAACAGAACAAAAGCCTGCCCACTCCTACACCATCCTCAGAACCCTTGCTATGTTTGAGCCCTTTGTTGCAGCTATTGTGTCAGAGTCCCGTCTCACTGAGCATCTCCCTCTTTATCTGTGACCCTGTACTTTACCCAGGCTTGAGGTTTTTCTCTTAAATAACTTCAGAGGTTTAAGAAGGGCTCACCAATCTTACCATTGTTTCTTTGTAAATGAAGAAACGGAGACTCACGACTTGGCATGTGTATTATGGTGAATTAATAACAGTGAACAGACCAAAAACCAGTGGTGTTTTCTGTGAGTCAGGAGCTCTTACCAAAGTACACATCTGAGTAACCCGCCCTGTACAGCGTTCTTTCTTTTACTTATTAAATCTTTATTGGACACTTTTTTTTTATGGTTTAAGAATTACAGTAATTACAGTTAAGAAAAACATTGCATTTTGTCTTTACCATTTTTCAAACTTGAAACTCCAAATTGGGGGAGTAGAATTAGAATTGAGTTATAACAAAAAGTATTTTTTGGTTCCCATTTTGTATAGGGTTTCCAAGGAGCAACTGCTGAGCTTGACCCTCCAGCCTGTGGTTGAAACCAACTTTTTTACCCAGCTCATTAACCCGCAGCACCACATCAGGACAGGGTCCATAAATTCAGTACATAGGGAAAATAATCCTGTTTTGCCCTGGGGACCAGTGTTCTTTTCCCTTGGGGTTTGCTTTACTTGTGTTAATCTTACGGTCATTTCTAGACCATGAGTGCCTTTCTGTGAGTTCACCTTGGGTAGAGATTGCCAAATTTTAGTAATGAATTCATGTTTCAGGCATTTCTGTTCCGTAAAATCATCTGGATTCATTTACTTTTCTTTTCAGCCCTATTACTTATTCCTGGGAAGGTGGAAAGTTGATATCAGAGAATGACGATTTTGAAGATATGGTGGTAACACGAGACGATTATGAAGAAAATGGGCACAGCATCTGTGAAGAGAAATTCGATATCTAAGATAAATTTCTGAATGGAAGTCTTGACTGGTTGTGACTCAGAGTGTTTTATTTCAGTGTTCTGCATTTTATAGGAGGTGAAGGACCTGTGTTACCTTTCATCCTAAGATAAAGTGTTGAATTTACGTACTGTAAAATACTACCTGAATCTTTATCAAAGGTGCTGAACTAGGTTAGAATTGAAAACTAACTCAGCGCACATTTTCATGTAAGAGCTGGACTTCCATGACAATGCTTCTGCTGTTCCTGAGAGTCAGTCAGCTTTCTTCAGAAGATGAAAGAGTGGATGTGTTTGAAAGTCTTCATAGTTGAGGGCACAATCTTAACTGTCTCACTGTTCCTTAGAAAGCAGTTTTGTGTGACTCCTACTCGGAATTGGAGAGTATTTTCAGGCCGATACGCTTTCTCTCTTTTAGAAATAAGTATTTTACTAAGAGAACATTGTTGCTCTTATTTATACGTTCTAAAGGAAAGAGTCCTGGTGTGGCATTGTAGGATATGCACTGGACTGCTAACTGAACAGTCAGCAGTTCAAACCCACCATCTGCTCCTTGGAAACGCTATACAGGGTTGCTGTGAGTTGGAACCAACTCAAAGACACTTAACAACAACAACGAATGTATGAGAATGCCTGGTGGCACAGTGACCGTAATCTTTATGGAGTTGCTGAGGGTCAGTACTGGACAACTAACCACAGGTTAGTGGTTCAAACCTGCAAAAAAAAAAAAAAAAAAACAGGGGAGCCACGTCTTATGTCCCCTGGCTTCAGAAGGGGGAAAGAGAATCAAACTCAAAATCAGCCCAAAGCCGATTCCCATGAAGTGGAGGTCAGACATTCTGCTACCCTACCACCTTCTTCTTTATTCTGTTCTGATACCAACCATTCCTCCCATAGCACTTTGCTTCACATCTGGGTTCAATAATCCATTGCAATGGCCACACAGAACTCAACAATATTCCTGATTATGGGGTTTATTAGGGAGGTGAACAAGGTACAATTCAGGATCAAAACCAACTCAAGACATCTCAGTTCTCTAGTCAGGAGCACGTGTTGCCTTTCACACTGCAGGCACGCTTCACTCTGTTGTCGGACTCAGCCGTGTGGTCCCTTGGTCTCTGTCCAGCTCAAGCATGTGTTTTTGGAAAAAGTTCTTTAAATCAGTCTGTGAATGCTCAAAGGGCACATTCTTCAAACCAGTTTCCTGCCTGTAGGCCCTCAGGTTTACTCAGTCCGTAGGCCCAGGGCCCGAAGCTGCTCTGTCTCTCCATGCCACCGCCTGTGCTGTGACCTCTTGTCGTCACTTCTGCTGTGGCCTCTGCAGTCGCTGTATCTCTAGGTGGGGTCTCCTGTGTCACTCATGCTCTTCTTTCTGGATGGCCCTAGGGTCTTCGATCTCTGCTTCTAAGTTGGCTCCTTTTAAGCCTAGCTCGAGAGCAAAATAACCATTTCCAGCCTTAGAGTCCTGTATACCTTATTTTCATGGTCCCACCCAAACACTTGGTGGAAATTAAGATGACTTTGGGTAGAAAAGTCATACCAAGTAAATTTAAGGCACCACAAAACCCAAAAGCCACTCCTCAGAAACCCTATATGAGTTGGAACCGATTCAGCAACAACAAAGGAAAGAGTAATTTTGTGCATTTTTAATGTTTTTGTTTTCTTTTAACTTGAAGTAAGTTTGGTAAGGGAGAAATTAACGTCAATATTTTTTCATCCTAAAATGAACAGTATGATATTTTTTAGTGAATCAGGGTTTTGGATCATTATTTTGTTGGCAGCAATCATCAGTTCACCCCATAATACTGTACTATTTATTTTATGGTTAAAAAAAATTGGAAGTTAATTCAGGGTTGTTCGAAAACTCCTCATAACAAATATTAGTGTTTTGTTCTCAAAATTGCTTTATATATTCCACAACCAGCGTATTACAGTGTTAAAGGGTATACTTATACAGTGTTAGGAAACAGCTATTAGGGACATTCATTAATGAATCAGGTAGAGGTCTTTGATTTTAAGCAGTACAAACTCGTTCAGGCCATCCTAAGGGGAAAAAAAAAAAATGTATTGGCAGGACAGAGGTGTGCCCAGACATCTGACAAAAAGCTGGACCAACACTCTTTGGAAGGTAAGAACCAGAGGAGCTATTTGAATCTCAGTTGTAGAAATTGAGGAACACAGAACTTAATCCTTACAGTTCTCAATGATAACTTATTTGAGGTGATGCATTTTCATGTCTTTAGGAAAAATAGAGGCAGTTGTTAGAACAAGGGGATATTGAATGGTTTACAGTCAGGAAAGATGTGTTCCAAAGTTGTATTCTTTCACCATACTTATTCACCTGTATGCTGAACAAATAATCTGAGAAGCTGGATTATATAAAGAAGAACATGACATCAAGATTGGAGGAAGACTTATTAACAACATGCGATATGCAGATACTACAACCTTGCTTACTGGAAGCAAAGAAGACTTAAAATATTCACTGGTGAAGATAAAAGACTTCAGTATGGATTGCACTTCAATGGAAAGAAAACAAA
>NW_006408678.1:7623694-7631896 GCF_000296735.1 Chrysochloris asiatica | reverse complement strand
TAATATAGAAAACTACCTGATTCTATTTCAAAGGTGCTGAACTAGGTTAGAACAAAAGAACTCACTATGAGTCAGCATCGACTTGACCGTACCTAATGACAGCAGTGTGAGATTCTTCTACCAAGAGTATAAAGATATCTTAGCCACAGTAGACTTTATACTTTTAATTGCAAATTACATGCACAGAATTAACACTTTATAGTGTTGACCCTGCATAATACACATGTTCAAGAAACTAGAAGATTAGGATTCCAGATAAATGAGTAATCAAGAACACACTTTTACCTTGGTTTTGAGTTTTTAAAACTAAAAGGTTGGGGATGGGGTTGAATGATGATTGACTCAAAATGATATAGTTCTCGTAACTGTCCCACATCCCTTTAAATGATAGGAAAATATTTATCTGAAGAAAGATAATTTGTATTTGGCAGGGAAAATGAGATCAGGGAAGAGTACATGAGCCACTTGAGAGCAGTTGATGATAAGGTTTTCTCTCAAACTAGGTGGTGAGACGTGGGTGATCATTATATTAGAGTCTGTACTTTTTTGTGTTCATACAATTTGTTGTTGTTGTTGTTAAGTGCCGTGGAGTCGGTTCCGACTCATAGCGACCCTACACAGGGTTTCCGAGTCTGTAAATCTTTACGGGAGCAGACCGCCTCATCTTTCTCCCGCGGACCTGCTGGTAGTTTCGAACTGCTGACCTTGAGGCTCACAGCCCGATTCGTAACCACTACGCTACTAGAGCTCATACAATTGGTCACATTATATTTTGTCAGATGATTAAATCCATAAGTGATTCTAGACAACAAAAAGGATGGAATCATGATTCTAGACAAACCATGGATGGAACTAATGAGGAATTTCTACAAGTTAGAAAACATGTCAGATTTGATTTTAGAGAAAATCCATATCAGGCCAGGAGAAAACAACCAAAGTGGTCACAATTCCAGAGAGCAGGAGATATGGGTGATCATGACATGAAGTGGTAACAACTGTGGCCTCACTTCCTTGGTACTGAGTTTCAGCCGTAAGTGGGGTTAAAGTTTAAGGGTTGGAAACTGTAGAACCTGAAGTAATTTCCTATCCCCTAAAGGCATTCAGATATCCTGTTTGGTAAGGTGGAGGGTCAGAGAAAAAGGGGAAAACCCCCAACGAGATGGATTGGCCAAGTGGCAGCATCGATGGATTCAAGTGTGGCAACAGTAGTGAGGTTGGTCCAGGATTGGGCAATGTTTCGTTAACAACAACAAAGGCATTCTGCTGTGGTGTAGGATAAGCACTGGACCGAAAGGACAGTTTGAACCGCAAGGCCAGTGGCTCAAACCCACCAGCCACTCCTCGGAAACCTTATATAAGGTCAGTGTGAATCTGAGCAACTGGAAGGCACTTGACAATAGACATCAGAATAGCCTCTCCCCCAAGGGAGCTGCTGATAACGGCACTGTATTCTAGCCAAAACAAAGAACTCAGTAAAATTTTGTCAAGGTAGGGTACCAGGGAACTTATCATACCTTTTTCCTGAGCACTACCCCTACCCGCACACACTCACACAAGGCAAGCAGGAATTTATGGAAAAGGTGAGCAGATGACTGAGAATACAATTTTTGAGAGACTCTGGTAGTGTAGTGGTTTTGAATCGGGCTGCAAACTGCGGGAGAAAGATGAGGCTTTCTGCTCCTGTAAAGATTTACAGCCTTGGAAACCCTGTACAGGGTCTCTGAGTCAGAACTGATTCCACGATACGTAACCATCACCACCACCACCACTACCACCAGGGAGTCCTGGTGTGGTGCTGTGGGTTAATGTGCTGGACTGCAAAGTTGGTTTTATCCACAAAGTCAGTGGTTCAAGCTCACCAGCCATTCTTCGGAAACCCTATACAGGTTGCCTACTCAACGGCACTCAACAACTACCACCAGGGAGTTCATGGGCAGTGTAAATGGTTAATGCGTTCAGGTGCTAACTGAAAGATTGGAGGTTTGTGTCTACCCAGAGGACTCTTGGGAGAAAGCTCTGGGTATCTGGCTACTCAAAGTCAGCCACTGAAAAACGTATGGAGCCCAGTTCTAACACAAATGGGGTCGCTGTGAGTCAGAATGGTCTCCAGGGCAACTGGCCTAACACTATCAGAGGGACACCAAGCTCAACAAGCAAGAACAAACCCCTGAGGGGCCAAAATAAAAGAAATGAAAGAAACTAAGTAACATCAACCAGGTTACTATATAGAGTTCTAGTAGAAATTGAAAATAAGATTACTTTTGTTTATGGATTACATAACAGAGTGAACATGACCAAAGACTTAAAAATGGTTGGGAAGAAGCTGAGGGAATTTTTCCAGAATATAACTCAATTGTGCAAGCACTGGGCTGACTAGGGAAAGTGACTGACCTATAGTCACAGTACAGTATATTGTCCACCTGAATAGTAAGAGCACTCTCCACAGAAGAGACCTTTTGATTAGCTTTCAAACAAGACACAAATATCCTTTCCTGGCATACTCTGAGATGTTCATCCGCATACTTTTCTATATAGTTTCTAATAACCAGGTTTCTAACTTTGTGGTTTTCAAATCTCTGGCTCTCAGGTCAAATCATTAGCCTTGAGCTCCAGCCCCATATCTTCATGTGAATTGAACAACCAGATTCACTGCTTTGAATACTGCTTCCTGGGAGCAGTTCCCTTCCCATTGCCAGTTAGGCCTGCCCAGCAGCATGCCATCCTCAAGCTCAAGTGGTCTGTACAAAACTCAGGCCCGTTTTAAGGGTACAAGTTAATTGCACGAGCTCTCAGTGCACCGACTCTCACTGCATGGCTGTGACCTCACTGAGCTTCCCTAAGGATATCCAAGCCTTGCTTGTACTGGTTCTGCACCAGCCCAAAGGGGAGTGGAAAAGTCCAGCTTCACTTAGTAGTATCAAGCATTCATTCTTCCCCAGGGTCCCATTGTAAGCAGGAACTGTTTCTCAAAAGGATTATGGCTTGCTCAAAAACTTTAAGAAATATGTTTAGTACCATTGGGCTATTGCTGCGCACGACATCGGCTATTCTCTGTGATCCATGCAGATTAAACCCGAGTAGGGGAGACAGGAGATTAGAATAAAAAGGAAGACACAAGACACAAATGAAATAAGTAAAGTTGGGACCAGGTGGGATGCAGCACTCTGATGGAGCTACTGTGGCGCAGATCAGTGCAGCAAGTTTATTATATACACATCTCAAGGGGAAGTGCTTGGGGCAGGGTTACGAGTGCAGGAACACCTTGTACTGAATAGTGCATGCAGTAAGCGGAACTTCATCAGAAAAACTGTAACTTGTAGTAGCTAGCCGGAACACAGATTAGAGCAGCTAAATCTTTGTGCAAACTGAGCTAGAAGTCATGGCTGTGTACAAGGACCTGCATTGCAGGTTTCTTTTTACCTTGACCCTGCTTTGCAGACTCAAGGGGCAGCCCAATGTCATGAGCCACAGCTGACAAGGAGCACCTTTGGTGGCCCACAATTCAGGGTCACGCTTTGCGACAACCAAGAGGTCAGCTGTAACCCTCGGTTAAACTGTTCCCAGGCCATAGACCTTGGGCTCAGTTGCTCCTAACAGGCTATAAAGCCAATCTGTGTTGTGAATTACCAGCCTATAGGAGTATACTGTGTATATAATTTTGACTATAGATTTGACCTGTGGAGTCCTGGTGTGGAACTGTGGATTATTGTGCTAGACTGCAAAGTCTTTGAACCGTGAGGTCGGTGGTTCAAGCTCACCAGCTGCTCCTTGGAAAACCTATATAGGTCACTCTGGGTCGGAACTGACTCAACGGCACTTACCAACACTTAACAGACCTGTAACTATGGGAAATAGGATCTCTGGTGGTTCAGTAACCTAATACTATAGTTCCAGAATTTGAAATCTCAGTCCAAGGTATGAACAAAGAACCAGGGTGCTTCGATGACACACCCAAAAGGGAGTCCTAGTACGGCACTACAGGTGACCTTGGACAACAGGGTCTGTTTGAACCACAAGGTCAAACCCTATACAAGGTCGCTATGAGTCAGAACTGACTCAGTGACATTAACAGTTCTAAACTAAGAGAGTTAAAAGTAGCCAACCCACTTAATATCCACAAGAATCTATTACTATGTAACAAAATCATCCCAAAATTGAATAAATTAAAGCAAATATGTGTTGTAGTTTCTTTGAGTCAGGAATTCAGGAGTGACTTCACTGAAAGATTCTGACACAAGACTTTGTGGTCAAGATGTCAGCTGGAGCAGTAATTTCTGAAGACTTGATTTGGGGACGAGGATCCATTTGCAGGCTCGCTGACATGGCTGCTGGTACAAAGTGCCAGTCCAGTTCCTCACCATGAAAGCCTCTCCATAGGCCCACGTATGGCCTGGTTTCCCCACCATGAGAGAGGGTGCGAGCACAAGTTGAAGCTGCAGTCTTTTAGACCTAAACTTGGAGGTGATCTGCCATCAAGCTCTGCCATACTCTATTGCTCACACAAATCCATTTTGGTACTGTGGGAAAGGTTACACAGTGGGAGAGGTATGACTACAGGAGACAGGGATCTCTGAGGGTCATCTTGGAGATCATTACACAGTTCCTGGAGTCCTGGTGTGGTGCTGTAGGATAAGCACTGGACCACAAGGTTGGTGTGAACCACCAGGTTGGTAGTTCAAACTCAATAGCCGCTCTTTGGAAACCCTACACAGGGTTGCTATGAGCTGGAAGTGACTTGATGGCACTTAACAACACATTCCTTACTTTCACCAAAATGATTGCACATGGTAGCCACTTGGGCTGCCTTCAGAAGGCACTGCATTCAAGGCAATGACAAGTGATCATTTAGTTACTGTTTTGCCAGTGATGATCATGGGCTACCAGTTTTCCTGATCAGGATCCTCACTGCATTCAAACCTAACAGGGTCAGGTGACTAATCCTAGAGTTTGTTGCCTGCTATGACACCACTGGTTCTCATTATCAGTTAGGTTTCTATTGCAAAGAATAGATTATTCTAGCTAGTTTAAGAAAGGAATTTATCAGATATTAAATGGCTTAAGAGCAGAGCTGGCTGAAGAAACAGACTCTACATAGGCTGAGCATCAAGAGAGCTACTGCTCTTGCCATGCTCAATCAGCTCCCTGGTACTTTGGTGAATTGGGAAGTCGCCCTTGCAGCTAATCATTTTGTAATCTGAATGCCTTTGCTAACCAGAAGTGACTGGTCCAATCAGGAAGCTGCTGCTATTATGCAGTTTCGGGTTGAAACAGGAAGCCGCTGACTAAATCATGAAGCTGCCATTACAATCCACACCAGTAAAATGGTTCCCTCTCTAGTTAATGTACCTCCAAATTTCACATGTGTGTAGATGAATGGTGTAAAGTAAATCACATCCAGAACCAAGAGAGCTGGAAAATAATCGTTTTAGTTTCTAGTCTTTGAAGTGTAGGAATACACATCAGAAAGAAGTTGGGATAGAGATTGAGCAATGTTGTTAAGTGACATCGAGTTGGTTCTGACTCATAGGGACCCTGTATAGGGTTCCCAAGGAGCAGCTGGTGAGCTTGAACTGCTGACTTTGCAGTCCAGTGCATTAACCCACAGAGCTGCACCTGAACATCAGGAGTCCCATATTTAGCCACACCTGCATTTTATTTTGCTAGCAGCACCACTCATAGGCTCCTTTTCTGAAAGAAATGCTTGCGGTTATAATCTAGTAAAATGACAAGGAACATTAAGAAAGGGGGATTCACATTCAAGAAATAGTAGGAAATAAGCCAGGAAAACTTAAAGTTAAATCTGAGTAACTGTTGTTAACTGCTGATTCATAGCAACCCTGGATAGGGTTTCTGAGGGCCAGTTGGAGAGTTTGAACCGCCAACCTTCTGGTTCAAACTGACTTGACAGTCAGTGCATTATATAGTGCTGTGGGTTAATGCGCTAGACTGCAATGCCGTTTGAAATGCAAGGTCGGCAGTTCAAGCTCACCAGCTGCTCCTTTGAAACTCTATACAGGGTCGCTATATGTTGGAGCCAACTCGACAGCACTTAACAACAGTTCCAACTCATAGCGACCCTGTATAGGGTTTCTGAGGTTGTCAATCTTTACAGGAGCAGAAAGCCTCATCTTTCTCCCACGGAACAGCTGGTAGTTTCAAACTGCTGACCTTGAGGTTAGCAGCCTAACTCATAACCACTATGCTACCAGAGCTCCTGAATAATTATAGAAGTACTAAAACATTGGCAATTGAAATAGTTGAACTTTAAAAATTACAAATATATAAGCAACAAAACATTTGTATTTCATTAATTTACACAAGTACAGTTAAGTGTGAAATACTGATTTTTATTATTTGTTTCTCAAAAACATTTTTCAGTATGTTTACTTTTTAAGTTGCTTTTCTTTCTCTTTTTTTAGTTTTGTAGCCAGAAATTCTTTGCTCATTTTTATCTACCAATGTCATGCTGAAACCCAGGGATTATCGGTTCAGTGGCAACAAAGCAATAAGAATACACATCACAGAAGCCAAATGATTATTTGTTTATATAAATAAAAGTTGCATACATGCAGCACTCTGGTTGCTGCTAAGTATAGCCAGGTAAAAAGCATTATGGAAAGAATCGAAAGTTCTTTGCAAAACACTTAGGGATATTGGGTCTAAAAACATACTATCTGTTTCAGATGAATAACAAAGATAGTTAAGTTTTGGAATCTATAAGCACTAATAAATATAGCCTTGAATAGACATAAAATGGAAAGTAATAAGAAGGAAAGCTATGGAACAGTTTTAGGAAATTACTTTGTTTGTCACTATTAATGCAAGCAATTAAAAAAAATACCATCATTTTGCTAAACAATGCTCACCAAAAGAAATCTGTCACATGAAATAAAACTTTTTTTTAATCCCATTTGGACAACTGCCACTAGGTGCCCTGAGTTGGTTCAAACTCATAGTCACCTTTTCACAACAGAATGAAAGCCTGTACCAGCCTCACAATTGTTACATTTGATCCCATTGTTACCACTGGGTCTTCCTCTTCTTCACTGACCCTCTACTTTACCATACATGACGTCCTACTCTATGGACGACTGGCAACATGAGACATTAAGTCTCACCGACATTGCTTCTAAGCATTTTGGCAATACTTCTAATAACACAAATTTCTTTGATCTTCTGGCAGTTGATGGCATTTTCGATATTCTTATCCAACAATGTAATTCAATTGCATTGATTCTTATATGGTCTTACTTATTCATTGTCCAACTTTCATATGCATAGGATGCTATTGAAAACCCATGTCTTGGGTCAGGTGTACCTTAGTCCTCAAAGTGACTTCTTTACTCTTTACTGTTTTAGAAGTCTTTTACAGCAGATTTGCCTAATACAATATATAGCAGCTCATGCTGCTGCTTCCATGAGCATTTATTTTGGATCCAAGCAAAATGAAATATTAGACAACTTCAATCTTTATTTTGTTTATCATGATGCTATTTATTGGTCTAATTGTGAGGATTTTTGTTTCCTTTACATCTAGATGAAATCCATAGTTAAGGCTGTAGTTTTTGATCTCCATCAATAAGTATTTTATTCCTTCTTCACTTCCAGCAGTTACTATATTTTTTTGCTGATGAATTGTAGAGTCGCAGGTCCCCCAGTGGAAGACAGCTATTTACATTGTTAATATATTCTAATTTATTTATTAAACTTTTACAAATACAATTTTTATTCTGAAATATCAGTCATAACCTAGTTTAAAACTTTCTAATAAAAAGCAAGCTTAGACTTTATTTTAGAAATAAAATACATATCAACAAATACAACTAAGGAATTATTGTTTTATTGTTAGGTGCCATTGAGTCAGTACCGACTCATTGAGACCTTAAGTACATCAGAATGAAACACTGCCCGATCCTACTAAGGAATAGCCTTATCAAAATAGCTTTTTAAAAAGTATAAATTTTAGCATTTTATTAATGTTAATGGTTAGTTTTTCTTCTTGGGGTTTAAAAAAACAAAACAAACCAGCATCATATTTATGGCCTAAGGAAAAATGCTTGTAGAAATGAATTAAGGAAGTTGTCTAATTAAGACAAATTTTTGCATGCATGTCGACATCATTTATAAAAATACTTGATTTACGTAATTCACAGTTACCCCAGGAGATGGTTAACTTCCAGATTATCATCTTCCAGCTCAATA
>NW_006408678.1:7621691-7623594 GCF_000296735.1 Chrysochloris asiatica | reverse complement strand
TTCAGATCAAGTTTAAATAATTTGACACCTGAAGAAATTAGTTGTACCAAGTTCTATATTCATTCCTCTCTACATCTACTATACACAAATTCATTCCTCTATACAGGAAACCTGATATGGCACTGGACGTAAAGCACTGGACCACAAGATCAGTTTGAACTGCAAGGTTGGCGGTTCAAATCCACCAGCAGTGCCTCAGAAACCCTATACAAGGTTGCTATGAGTAGGAATCGACTTGAAAGCACTAAGCAACAACATACGCTTACCATATGGCTAACTTCACGTCCATGTTCCCTCTACTAGATTTGATTTTCTAAAGGCAGGGACTGTATCTTAACCAACTTTATATCCACAGCATCATGCTTGGCATGCTGAATTATTATTCCTGTGAATGAAATAACTCATGAAACCTTCCTCATAGTATCACTGGTCACAGAGTTGCTAAGTGACAGCTAAGGCTACAACCCCAACTTTCTGGTTTTTATGTTAAGAACTCTTTCTAGCACACAAGCAATTACTATAAAAAGAATATTGTACAGAGTAAAGGGATGAAAAATTTCCACTGAAGGTTTCAATAATACCTTTCAGTCTTGAACTTTTTTATGTGTTCCAGTTCCCTGAGGGGAGAAAAGCTGTGACTCAACATTTATTTCTTTGTGCTGCAAAAATCACTTAATTACCTGGGTCGGACCTGAGAATGTGGATATACTCACACATTAAAGCAGCGTCTCAAGGACTATGTAAATGAGACTGTTCATTTTCATGGAAATTTATCAGGAGGTAAGCTTTTCAGTGATTTGTTATTGTTGTTGTTAATTGCTGTTGTGTTGGTTTAGACCCATCGAGACCCTGTATAGGGTTTCTGAGGAGCAGCTGGTGAAATTGAACCACCAACCTTTGGTTCAAAGTGACTTTGCAGTGCAGGGCGTTAATTCACAATGCCACACCACAGCTCCTTTGATCGGAGCTGGGTATTTATTTATAGAAGACATGACTTTGCACATAATGTTGTCAGTTACTGCTGAGTTGATTCTGACTCATGGTGACGCCATGTGTGCATAGCGTTTTTGGTGAAGTTTATACAGCATGTCTGGTTCCCATGGAATTGTTGTTCAGTGACCTGGTTACACTCCATATAGGGTTGTTAAGGCTGTGATCTTTCAGAAGCTGCTCACCAGGCCTGTCTTCTGAGTAACCTATGGGTGAGTTTGAATCACCAGTCTTTTGGCTAAAAGTTTATAGTGCTGAACTTGGCACATATTAAGCCTTCCAAAAAGGTCATGTCTAAAATAGAAAACTTGGGAAAAATTCTTAAGCCTAGTACCTGTAATTTCAGGAGCTGTCATTAGGTGGAGTAGCAGTGCTAGATTCCCAAACTCACTGCTGTTGGGTGAATTCCCACTCATGGCGACCTATAGGGCACAGCAGAATTGCCATGTGGGGTTTCCACGGCTGTATAATCTGGTGTGGTGGTCTGGTGGTTATGTGCTGTGGAGTTGGTTCCGACCCATAGGGACCCTGTACAGGGTTTCCGAGGCTGTAAATCTTTACGGGATCAGAAAGCCTCATCTTTCTCCCGCTGAAGAGCTGGTAGTTTCGAACTGCTGACCCTGAGGTTACTAGCCTGATTGGTTATCACTATAATCTGGTGTGGCACTGTACAATAAGCTAATGACAAGGTCGGTAGTTCAAACCCACCAGCTGCTCCTCAAAAGTCCTATCAGGATTACTATGAGTCCGACCTGACTCAGTAACACTTACCAACAATCTTTTTGGCAGCTGACTGCCACTGCGGGGGGGTTCCTGCCCTCCGCGGGGGTCGTGGGACATGAGCAAATACGCGGAAACGTCGGGTGAAGAAATGAATGAATACAACTCGAGAGGCTTTTCAACTTGTTGTTGC
>NW_006408678.1:7598329-7621025 GCF_000296735.1 Chrysochloris asiatica | reverse complement strand
GAATTCTAGCTAGTGACTGAATGTGGTGAAGCCTATGGGGGTAGGTCAGCTTGACTCTAAATGCTATCTGTTTTTGTGGCCTCACAAATGCAGTTACTTAGGTTTTCTATGAGAAGGACTAATTTACACAATTTCTCTTTGTATTCAATCCACCAAGGCTGAAAGCAATTGCTGCTAAGCTAGTTTTTCCTAAGGTTTGTAAAACTCATAGTGAAAGCTGAGAATATTGCCAAATTATATATTTTTATAAGTAAATTCAGGGGCTAACTTGAAGGGAAGATAGGGGTCAGCTTTTGAGAATCATATGCCGTGCATAATGTCTCTCCTCTTAGTGCGGCCTTGCCAAGCACCCAGAGTTATGCGCTTCCCGCATGCCACCTTTTTCTCTTGGAGTACCAGGTGAGTTTGAATTGTGAGCCTTTCGGATAGCAGCCAAGCATGTAAATACCCGGCCACCAAGGCACCTTACTGCTAGATTAAGAAGATATTGCCCAAGAGTAAGACCCTTGGTAGTGTAGTGGATTATGCATTGAGCGGCTAACCACAAAGTCAACAGTTCAAGTCTACAGGCTGCTCCATGGGAGACAGATGAGGCTTTCTGCTCCTATAAACATGTATAGCCTTGGAAACTCTATAGCAGGGTCCCCAAAGTGTAGTCCTGGTTTGGCGCTGTAGGATAAGCACTGGACTGCTAACTATAAGGTCAGCAGTTCAAACCCACCAGCTGCTTGGAAATCTTATACAGGGTTGCTATAGGTTGGAACCAACTCAATGGCACTTCACAAGAAGACACTAGTTAGGTGATTCACAGTCACTTAAATTATAGCAGTTTAGGAGCTGGCTCGAGCTACATAATATACTAGGGAAAGTTCACGCTTTCTTCAGAGAGCTCATGGTGAAATGTTCCTTTTCTGTGTGTGTGTGTTTGTTGTGTGTGTGTGTGTGTGAAATCTAAGGAAATTAACTGCACTGGATCCTAATAACAGTAGTACATTCAGCATATGATTTGAACAGCATAGTAATTAAGTGAATCAGTAGCATACAGAGAGATTAACTTGTATTTCCTTTTAAAGGTAAAACCATCCTTAATATATCTTAAACACGGTTACACTTCAAATGCTTGGAAAGGATCCTTTCTCGGACTATAAGTATGGCAGTTTGAAGAAGCCACTCAAGAGTTGCCTAAATTTAGAAATTGTTTGTAGTCTCTTGCTCCGGAAATCTTAATGCAAAGCTTCTGGATGGTGTTTTTGAATATCCTTAATTAATTTCCTTTTTTGCTTCCAAGAGATGTGACAATTATTATTAATCTCATGAGCCAACTGGCGAAGTGATTTAATGGTCCTTTCCTTTCGTCTTTCAAACTCCTCGTTTGTCAAACGCTGGCAAAATGTGAAGCCTTAAAAAAAAAAAAAGAAAGAAAAAATACAGTTGGAATAACAGGTTGAAACAAAAACCTAAAATTTACTTATTATCAAAACTTCAGGTCAACTTCTCCCCCACAAAATGTGGTTGTTGTTAAGTGCGGTCGAGTCGATTCCAACCCATAGCGACCCTGTATAGGGTTTCCAAGGCTCCTGAGCTTGAACCGCTGACCTTGCAGTTCAAACGGCTTTGCAGTCTGGCGCATTAACCCACAGTGCCACACCAGGACTCCTAAAATGTGGTAGGTAATATTAATTATGTTCATATTTTCTTTGCTTCAGAATAATACTCTTATTTTTCAAATTTCTTTATAAAGTACCTTACACTTTGGCATAACAGTTTACATAAATTATTTGATTTAATTTCTAAAATACTTCCATGAAGTTGGAGACATTAGGAATTACTATTCCAGTTTCAAGAGCGGCATGGATAGTGTATCAGAAGTATGTTTTGAACAATGAATTTCTGAATCCTACTCATGTTTTCTCACTGCTCTTCGAGCTTAGCATGTACAATGGACCGAGCCTCTCTCTGCCCTGATCTACAGAGGATGAAGACATCTTCACCTCCAGGCACACTAGAACAATTCTCCATTAGAATCAAATTTGAAATCCTGAAGCATCAGGGGCTTTTTCCTTCTTCTCTAGAGTGGCAATCACCTAACCACACACACCTATGGTGGTGGTAGTTGATGAGTTTCGTCAATGGTTCAAACCAACTTCAGGTGCAGCTGGTGGGTTTGAACTGCCAATTTAGTGGTTAGTAGCCAAGTGCTTATTCTACAGTCCACAGGAGTCCACACCTATGGTGGTTGTGCTGTTAAGTGCCATCAAGTTGATCTACAGCGATCCTGTACAGGGTTTCCGGGGAGCAGCTGGTAGGTTTGAACTACTTATCTTTGAGTTCACAGTCCAGTGTCTATCCTACAGCGCCACATCAGGAGTCCTAAAATAATGCCCTGGAATTATATTGCCTCCTTACTTAAAGTTCTAATCCCAACTCTATCCATAATCTGTTCTTATTAGGTGCCACAGAGTAGATTTGGACTCACAGAAGCCTTATGTGACAGAGGAGAACTGCCTCATAGGGTTTTCTAGAGTGAACCTTAACAGGAGCAATTGACAGGTCTTTCTCCCTCAGATTCACTAGGTGGGCTCAAATTGCCAGCCTTTCAGTTAGTCACCGAGAGCCTAACCAATATGCTACCATTTGCCGTCCTAGTGTGGCGCCATAGGATAAGCATTCGACCTCAAGGTTGTTTGAACTGGAAGGTCGGTGGTTTAAACTCACCAGCCACTCCTCAGAAACCCTATACAGGGTCGCTATGAGTACGAACCAACTCGATAGCACTTAACAACATAATAATATAATGATGGCTAACAACTTATGCTTACCACATGCCAAGTTTTTTGTATTAGTTCTCAGTAAATCTTCAGTATCCTAAGATACTGGTTTAGAACGTTGTTTTTATTATTAGTCCCTCCCTTAATGATAAAGCAATAAGAGCACGGACCATGTATCAAGTGAATGACTGAGCTAGGATTGTCCACTCCTAATGTGTGATAAAACACTGGACCGAAAAAGGTTGGTTTGAATCACAAGGTCGGTGGTTCAAACTCACCACCTGCTCCTTGGAACCCTATACAGGGTTGCTATAACCGAAACCGACTTGACAACACTTGACAACCACAACAAGATCAGGAGCTCACATTGCTTCCCAGTAGCTAGTGGTAGTCCTTTCTGTAGTGCTGCAGTCCCTTACTTTATGGCCATGACTTCACCTCATTCTCTTGCTAACATTTCTTCTCTGTCTCCTTCACAGAACCAACGTTCTTACCTCTTGACTACCAAGGTCCCTTAAGGTTTTATCTTTGAACCTTGTATTTTACTCTAAAACCCATTGCTGCTGAGTTGGTTCTGGCTCAAGGCAACCCTGGAGGACAGAGTAGAACTGTAACACAGGGTTTGCAAGGCTGAAAATCTTTTTGGAAGCAGACTGCTATATCTTCCCATAGCAGAGTGGCCTACCTTTTGGTTAACAGCTGAGTGTTTTAACCACTGTGCCACGGGGTTCATTTTACTCTATGTTCTCCACGTGACCTCAATTTCCACCCACCGGCTGATGACTCCCTGATACTGAATCTTAGCTCATACTTCTCTCCTGAGCTTTAAAATTGCATCCAGTTGCGCTGGTGAAAGTATCAACCAGGATGTCTCTCACACATACCTTAAATCAAAATCCGAAATAGATACCCCTCATCTCCCTTAATATTCCTTGCTTTCAAACGCATTGTGTCCCTTTCAAAAAAAATATATGTTGAAGTCCTATCTCTGTATTTATTAATTCAACTTTGTTGGGAACTAGATGTTTCTTTTGTTATATAAATGAGAACATATGAAGTAAGTAAGTCTGAAGCCCAATCCCATTAGAAAGATGTCTTCTAAAAAGTGCAGAATAGACACAGTGACACGTGGACACAGGGAAAACAGTCCACGTGAGGAAACCTGTCGACAAGTCAAGGAATGGCAAAGTGCAAGCAGGGCTACCAACAAGGAAGGACCCTCCCCTAAAGCCAAGGCCCCAAACTGTTCTCTAAAGCTACCCCCTTGTGACAGTTTGTTCTAACAGCCCCAGGAACCTAAGGCTCCCATTCCTGTATTTTCTATTTGAATTGGGCATTGTCGCCCAACCAGGAAACTTGACAGACATCTCGGAGTAACCTTTCTCCTTATCACCAGAGCCAATCCAGTGTTGCTAATTTTACTTCCTACGTATTTCTTAAGCCTCTCTTCCTCTCCATCCCTTTTGCCCCTGCCATAGTCAGACCTACATTATTTCTCATTTGTACTACTATAGTATCCTCCTAACTAAGAAGCCTGTCTCCAGTCTACCCTTTCCAACCCATTCTCCGTACTGCTTCTAGCATGTTCTATATAAAATACAAATCTAACCAGATCACTTCCTGAAAAATAACTTTCAATGCCTCCTCAATTGCCTAATGTGTTCCTAGGTTGCTAAATGAGACCATTCACAAACTGATACCTATCTTTCTCTCTAGTTTCAGTTCCTGTTAACCCTTGGCTGCACTTTCTACCACTTCCCTCCTTTTGCTTACACTGTTGCTTTTGCTATACCTTCTCCTTCCCCTCCACCTACTAATTCTTTAAGATTCCTACTAGACATTACTTCCTCTACAAGCCTTGCCTGATCTCCTCAGACTAAGTCAGGTAACCGTCCTCTGGGCTTCCATAATATCTTCCTCCTTAAATACATCTCTACTATATTTTATTATTGATCTATGTGTTTGTCTCTCTTCCCCATCAGACATGAGAATCATTCTTCTATTAAATTCACTCAACAAATACTACTTAACAAATCTACTATGTGCTAGACACGTAATCAAATGGCATAATAATCATTAAGGGTATAATCAAATGTATCTTTGTATTTCTGGTATATGGTTGTTATTGCTTGTTATTAGATAATTTCAAGTCAGCTTTGACTCATAATGACCCTCTGCACAACACAACTAAACACCACTGGGTCCTGAACCCTCCTGCTCATCGTTGTTACGTTTGAGACCATTGCTGCTACCACTGGGTCAGTGCATCTTGTTGGGGTACTTCTTTTTCATTGACCCTGAATATTACCAAGCATGATGTACTTCTCCAGGACTGGACCTCCTGATAACCCGTCCAAAGCGTGAGAGAGAAAGTCTTGCCATCCCGGCTTCTAAAGAGCATTCGGGCTGTGCTTTTGCCAAAACAGATTTGTTTGTTCCTTTGGCAGTCCATAGTACGTTTTATATTCTTTTATGAAATTATCAATTCATCTGTAGTCTTCCTTATTCATTGTCTAGCTTTCACATGAGTGAAGCTAACTGAAAATACCACAGCATGGGTCAGGGACAGCTTAGTCTTCAAACTGATACATTTGTTCTTTATCACTTTAATGAGGTCGTGTGCAGTAGATTTGCCTAAGGCAATATGTCATTTGGTTTCTTAAAAGCTGCTTCCATGAGTATTGACGGTGACTCCAAGAAAGACGAAATCTTTGACAACTTCAGTCTTTTCTCCATTTATCATATTATTTATTGATCCAATTGTGAGAATTTTATTTTCTTTACATTCAGTTGCAATCCATATTGAAGGCTGTGGTCTTTGATCTTCCTGAGTATTTTAAGTTCTCTTCATGTTCAGCAAGCAAGATTGTATCATCTGCATATCACAAATTGTTAACAAGTCTTCCTCCAGTCCTGATACTATGTTCTTCTTCATATAATCCAGCTGGTTGGATTATCTGCTTAGTATACAGATTGAATAAATATGATGAAAGAATACAAGCCCAGCACACACCTTTCCTGACTTGAAATGATTCAATATCCCTTTCTTCTGTTCGAATGACTGCCTCGTGGTTTATGTAGGTTCCTCATGAGCACAATAAAGTGTTCTGGAATGCCCATTATTTGCAATGTAACCCATAGCTTGTTATGATTCTCACAGTTGAAAGCCTTTGCACAGTCAATAAAGCACATGTAGACATATTTCTGGTATTCTCTGCATTCAGCCAAGATCCATCTGACGTCAGCAATGATATCCCTCATTCCATGTCCTCTTCTGAATTGAACTTGAATTTCTGGCAGTTGCCTGCCATTCTACTGTTACAGCCATTTTGGAATTATCTTCAGCAAAATTTCAATTGCATATGATAGCGTCCTAGTGTGGTGCTGTGGAATAAAGCACTAAACCGCAAGGTCAGTTTGAACCACATGGTTGGCTGTTCAAACTCACCACCTGTTCCTTGGAAACTCTATACAGGGTCGCTGTGAGTCGGAACTGACTCCATGGCATTTCCCAACAACAACATTTATATATGTGTGTGTTTATATATTTATATATAAATCTATATAAATTTATCTTATGAAATGAGTGAAGTGCCACAGACAAGATCAGCCTTACATTAAAAAAAACATACACTCCACTTCAACTTAATCATTGCAATTCCCTCCATGCAACAAGAGTTAACCCACTTCCTCCCTGTGCTTCCCAGTTCCATTCCACCCCCCTCAGATCCCCTCTTGACTTTGGCCCTAGGTAACTGCTGCCCTTTTGATCCCAAATGATTGACCATTCCCTGGTGAGCATATCTTACTATGCTGTTATCCCCCCTCTGTACCTACCTACTGCTTGGCTGTATGTTGGGCCACAAGAGTTAGTTTCTTTCCAGACCTGAAGGGAAGTTAAGGGCTATAGTCCTGGGTTCTGTCTCTTTCTGACCAGTAAGTCCGGTCTTTTATTTGATAATTTTGAGACATGTTATATATTTTCTCCCACTGTATCTGTGACTTCTAATGTGATAACTTTCAGAGCAGTTGCTAGTGGTAGCCAGGTTCCACTTAGTTCTTTAGGTCTCAGAGTCATGGAGTCCTGGTGTGGCAAGATAAGCACTAGACCAGAAGATATGTTTGAACCTCAAGGTTGGCAATTCAAACTCACCAGCTGCTCCTTGGAAACCCTATACAGAGTCACTATGCGTCAGGATTGACTCAACAACAGGCAACAACAACAATAGAGTCACGGGGATGTACATGTTCCATTAATCCATTGTACTAATCAATCACAAGCATCTTCAATTCTGATCACCCCTCTTTCTTCTGCACATGGAGAGACCAATCATTACACTGTAGATGGCCACTCAGGAGCTTTTAAGCTCTCAGGCACAACTCCCCAAAGTAGGATGTCGAACACTGTCTTTGTGGACTGTTATGCCGATTGACCATGGTGTCTTCTGAGACTATGGTCCAGAGCCCCCAGGTCCAGCAACTAACTGTCTGCTTGATGACGTGGAGAGATGGAGCGGCTGGGGACTTTAGACTCAAAGAGGGAGATGGGCTGTGTGCTGACGACTGGGGGGCAGGCTTGCAGGGTATACCCTTTGGTTGGTTGATGATTCATGGAGGGGATTGTAACCATGGCAATGAAACAATATATGATAGGATGAATGTAAAACTAATGTTCTCCAATGTAAACTATCACATAATTCACAATAAAACACAATAAAAAAAATCATTTTGTCTGCTGTATGCTCCACCACATTATTTGCTAGTGATATTAATTATATTGTTCAATGATTTCCTCATTCCGTTGGTTTATTTCTCTTTGGAATAGGGACAAATATGGATGTCTTCCAGTTGGCTGGCTAGGTAACTGTAGTATAAATTTCTTGGCATAGATAAATGAATGCCTCCAATGTGATATCAGTTTGTTGAAAATTTAAATTTGTATTCTGTCAATTCCTGTTTTTTGCAAATACCTCCGATGCATCTTGGACTTCTTCCTTCAGTACCACTGGTTCTTAATCATATGCTACCTCTTGAAATGGTTGAACTTTGACCATTTCTTTTTGGTACAGTGACTCTGTGTATACCTTTCATTTTCTTTTGATGATTTCTATAACTTTCAATATTTTGCCCATACAATCCTTCATGAAATATGGCAAGCTAAGGCTTGAACGTTTTCTTCATTTCTTTCAGCTTGAGAAATGCTGACGATGGTCTTTCCTTTTGCTTTTCTAACTCCAGGATTTTGCACATTTCATTATAATACTTGACTTTGTATTCTTGAGCTGCCCTTTGAAACTTTCTGTTCAACTCTTACTTCCCTCATTTCTTCCATTTGCTTTAGTATCTCTACTCTGGAGAGCAAGTTTCAGAGTCTCTTCTGTCAACCACTTTGGTCTTGTCTTTCTTTCCTGTCCTTTTAATGACCTTTTCTTTTCTTTCTGTATGATATTTGTGATGCCATCCACAGCTCTTCAGGTGTTTGTTTATTAGTGTCTAATGCATCAAACCTGTTATTGAGCTGGTCTCTAAATTCAGATGGGATACGATCAAGGTCATATTTTGGCTCTCATGGATTTGTTTTAATTTTCTTCAGCTTCGGCCTGAACTTGCATATTAGCAATTGATGGTCTGTTCCAGTCTGCCTGTGTCTTGTTTTGGCTGATGATATTGAGCTTTTCCACCGTCCTTTCCCACAGGTGCAGTCAATTTGATTTCTGTATATTCCATCTGGTGAGGCCCATGTGTAGAGTCATCTTTTTTGTGGTTTTAAAAAGGTATTTAAAATGAGTAAGTCCTTGATCTCGAAAAATTGTATCCTGTAATCTCTAGCATCATTTCTATCACCCAGGCCATATTCTACAACTGCTGATCATTCCAATTTGCTTCTAACCTTCCCATTCCAATTACCAGTAATTATCAATGCATTCTGATCGCATGTTTGATCAATTTCAGACTGAGTAATTTTTTTGTTATTGTTTTGTTGATTCCAACTCAGAGTGACTCTGTATAGGGTTTCCAAGGAGCAGCTGGTCAGTTTGAACAACCAACCTTATATTTTGCAGTCCAGTGCTTATCTTACAGTGCCAGACCAGGAGTTGTGATAGAATTCTTCAATTTCATCATTGCTGGCTTTACTGATTGGTGGGTAAATTTGAATACTTGTGGTATTAGCTGGTCTTCCTTGTAGTTGTATAGATATTATCCTTCAAGATAGATCTTGAAATGTCCTTTTTTAATGATGAATGTGATGCCATTCCTCTTGAATTTGTCATTCCTGGCACAGTAAACAATATGACCGCCAGATTCAAATTGGACAATACGAGTTCATTTCAGCTCACTGATGCCTGGGATAGTGATCTTAATGCACTCCATTTCATTTTTGACTGATTTCAAATTTCCTAGAGCCATAATTTGTACATTCCATGTCCCGATTATTAATGGATGTTTCTCCTCATTTTGAGTTGTGCTCCATCAGCAAATGAAGGTCTCAGAAGTTTGACTCCATTTGCATCATCACTGTCAACTCTAATTTGAGAAGGCAGCTCTTCCCCAATCGTATTTTGATGGTCTTCCAACCTGAAGGGCACATATTCTGTCACTATATCTCACAATGACCTGCTGCAATTCATAAAGTTTTCAATGGCTAAATGTTCAGAAATAGTCTGCCTCTTTTTCTTCCTAGTCTGTCTTAGTCTGGAAACTTGTTGACACCTGTCCACCATGGGTGACTCTGATGGTATTTAAAATGTCAGTGGCATAGCTTCCAGCACCATAGCAACATGCAAACTACCATGGTGGACAAACTGACGGACGAGTGGTGGTGGTAGATTGTAGGGATATAAAACTGTTGGGTGAATAATTGAATGGATGATTTATAAATATCAAGAGAATTTAAAATCAACACTAATAATTTTAAGTAATTATGTGTAGGGAAAAGAGCAAGCCACACAAAACATATAATTTAAACATCCAATAAGTGGTATGTTAACATAACTGGAAAGTTTACTGAATAATAGATGAACTTCATGAAGCAACAAAATACATATGGAAAAACTTCTAATAAATCTTTACTTTCCAATTGCTTGAAACACATGGCTCTGTTTACACATTTATATTCATTATCTCCCTTTAAAGTATGTAAATGAATGGATGTTGAAAAGAAATCAATATTAAAATTCCTACCAATCCCTCCATTTTCCTCAAAAGCCAAAATTATTAAAAACTAAACTTGAAAAGTTAATTCAGTAATGACAGTCAGTTTGTTTTGAAACTCTTAAGATGAGATTGAATTTATCCATAGATTCTAGATAATAGTTTCAGAATACATCATTAGTACCACTGTTTATGGGCATGAAATCAACCAGATGCACATGGCAACATACATATGCCTTGTGTTCAAAGAAAGGATGAGGAGAACTGGCTCTTCCAAGTAATTCAGGCCAGTAAGTTTATATTTGAGTTTGTGAACTCTTTTTCTAAAAAGTAGTAACGCCTTGTGTAGCCCTAGTGTGGCACTGCAGGGTAATGTGTTGGACCACAAGGTCAGTTTGAGCCACAAGGTCAGCAGTTCAAACTCACAGCTGCTCCTTGGAAACCCTACACAGGGTCGCTATGAGTCGACGACACTTAACAACAATAACAATGCCTTGGAAGCCTTAAGGAAAAAAGGACTACCTATTATTCTAGCCATGATATTTTCACTATGCATGTGAAACTTGGACACTGAATATGGACAACTCTAGAAGAAATGATGCATTTGAGTTTAAGTGATGGAGACAAATATTGAAAGTACCATGGACTGCTAGAAGAACTAACATATCTGTGTTGGAAGAAGTACAGCCAGAATGGGCGTTAGAAGTATGGCAAAACTTCATCGCTTATACTGCAGACATGTTCTCAGGAGGATCAGTCCCTAGAGAAGGACATCATGATTGGTAAAGTGGCAGGTCAGCAAAAAAGAGAACCCCCCCAATGAGATGAACTGACACAGTGGCAGCAGCAACGGGCTCAAGAGTAACAACAGTTGTGAGGATGATGTAGAACCAGGTAGTGTTTCGTTCCATTGTGCACAGGATCACTATGAGTCGGAACTGATTCTACAGAATCAAATGACAGCATCTAGTCCAGTTGGCCAAGTTATTTAAGTGGCTTAAGCTTTAATTCTCTCATTTGTAAAATGGTTATAATAATAATGCCTCCACAGATTATTAAGACTATTGAATAATTTCATAAATTCACACAGTAGGGCAAAAAATACTTCTTTAAAGAACTTGTCTAGAATGTAATGCTAATACTAACTACTTGTTAGTTAACAAAGATTAAAGATAAAGGTTTTAAAAAGTGTAAAGAAAACTTGGATCTGATAAAAATGCAATAGAAGAAATAATTTCACAATGTCTAATTATTTCAATTCTGAAAAGAACTTGCAGTATACTATAGATTTGTAAGGGAGAAAGCATAATAAATTCAAATAGGGACATCTTCATAGAAATTATAAATCATAAAATTAACTTAGGGTTAATAAAGGTTGATAAGGCAAGCCAACCAACCAACCAATCAAAAACCTACTTAGAACCCAAACTTCTCTGATAAGTCACTGAAAACAAGGTCTCATGTACTAATTTATCTAAGAAAAAGTAATTTTATCACTGAGAACTAAAAATCATTTACATACTTTCTCATTAGGAAAACATGGAATGTAGGTTAAATAGTGTCCCCCTAAACCTCATGTCCACCTGGAGTCACAGAATATGACCTTATTTGGAAATAGGGTCTTTGTGATTGTCATCAGTTAATGATTACGAGGTAATCATAATGGATCAGGGTGGGTCCTAAATCCAATGACTGATGTTCTTTTAAAAAGAGAAGACATAGAGGCACACTGCAAAGTCCAGGTGAAGACAAAGGCCTAGAGGCTGATGCAATGCAGTCATAAGACAAGGAAGGCCAAGAACTGCCAGGAGCAAGTAGAAGGTAAGTCGAGGCAAGGTACTCCTCCTTAGAACCTTCAAAGGGAGCTCGGCCCTGCTTACACCTCAATTTCAAATTTCTGGCCTCCTGACCTCATTGTTGTCGTCAAGTACCATAGAGTAAGTTCCGACCCATAATGACCCTGTATCCGGCCAGGAATCAGGCACCTGATCTAGGACAGAATATATTACTGGTATTTTAAGCCACCCAATTTATCATACATACTTTGCTAAGGCAACCCTGAAAACTACTACAGAATGTAAATAAATGCACATAATATAACAATAAAAGTTAACATCCACTGAGCATTTATTAGGATGCCTGGTGGTGCCACGGTTACAGTGCTCAGTTGCTAAATGAAAGGAGAGGAGTTCAAACCCATCAGTCACTTCGTGGGAAAAAGATGTAACAAACTGCTTTTTAAAGATTTTCAGCCTTAGAAACCACACAGGGCTATTCTATTCTGTCCTACAGGGTCGACATGAGTGGATTCAACTCCACTAATAGGGCCTTTTTATGGTTTGGGAGCATTTGTGACATGATTCATACACGTACTGTACTCAATTTAATTGCACTCACAGCTAGCTGTTCTATGCAGCAGATGGTATCAGTCACATATTGTAGATGAGGAAGCTGAGACAAAATGAAGGTAAGTGATTTCCCCAGGCAATTTGGCCCCAGCATCCACATTGTCTCCCACATGGCAATCTGGGAAATTTATATTAAAAATTATTTTAAGGTATTAAAAACTTTAAAATTAAGGAATCAGATACATTCCAGCAAGACACTGAGTGCTCTGGTAGCATGCTGGTTACGAGTTGGGCTGCCACCCTCAAGGTCAGCAGTTCGAAACTACCAGCTGTTCTGCAGGAGAAAGCTGTGGCTTTCAGCTTGTAAAGATTTACAGCCTGGGAAACTTTATAAAGGGTCACTATGAGTTAGAACCGACTCCATGGCACATAACCACCACCACCACCGTTCAAGTGGGGGGTCCTGGTGTGGTGCTGTGAGTTAATGCATGGGATTGCAAGGTTGGTTTAAACCACAAAGTCAGTGGTTCAATCTCACCATCTGCTTTTCAGAAAGCCTACACAGGGTTGCTCTGAGTCAGAATCAACTCATTGGCACTTAACAACAACATTCAAGTGGGGGTTGGGCTCCTTCCCTATTAAATGTGACCCTCTCGCTAGAAAAGAAGGTGGTTGTTATTGTTGTCAAGTGCCATCGAGTCAGTTCCAACGCATAGCAACCCTGCATAGTGTTTGAACTGCTGAACTTGTGGTTGAAATCGACCTTGTGGTCCAGTGCTGAATCCCACAGTGCCACACTAGGACTCCAGAAAAGGCAGAGACGAGAAAACAAGAGAAATAAAAAACTCTAAGGAAGAAAGAGACAACAGCGAGCACCGGCACAAAGAAGTGGGCAAGTTGATCATAAACGAAGTGAGAATGGGGAGCAGCAATGAGATTGTATATACAAAGTTAACAGAAAGGTCATCAAACAAAAGGCTCCAAAAAGAACAGGAGAATTTGCTCTGGAGATATTCAAACATAACCTTTAAGTAAGCACCTTTGACATCATATATTTAGTACATACTCCATTTTGGCTCCTTTCCCAACCCTCTTAACTATAGAAGAATCACTTCATGATAAAGAGAAAACAAGTCTGAATTTCATACCTGATATGGCATCTGGATCTTCCCCATGTACAAGTTTCTTAAGCTTCATACTAACCAGGTCCAATAAGGTAACAGGCGTCTACAAAAAGTATTTTCAAATATTTAACATGACTTTTTTTTTTCTATTCAGACATCTAACATAGAAAAATCTCAATATGTTTGGCCAATGGGTACTGGAAGGGGATTTCAGACAGAGAAGACAGACCTGTGAATTACAAAGGGCTTGGCAGTAGATGACCTTGAATTATAAAGGGTGTGAATATATGAAATTTTTTTTTTTTTAGAATTCTTCAAATTTCTATTTTCTATTTTCATGTGCCTGTGGCGCTGTGGGTAAATGTGCCAGACTGCAAAGCCATTTGAACTTCAAGGCCAGCGGTTCAAGCTTACCAGCTGTTCCTCGAAAACCCTATATAGGGTCGCGATGGGTTGGAACCGACTTGACGGCACTTAACAACAACAACACTATATCTGAAACTGGGTTAGCCTATCATTAAGGAAATGTTCCCCTATAATAATACAAATTTATTTGTACTTGTATATTATCACTGGAGTCCTGGTGAGGTGCTGTGGGTTAATGCGCTGGATTGCAAGGCCAGTTTGAACCACAAGGTCGGTCGGTTCAAGCTCACCAGCCGCTCCTTGTAAACCCAATACAGGGTCACTATGAGTCGGAACTGACTAGACTGCACTTAACGACAACAACATTCTGAGTGGTTAAACTACCTCACATTGTAATTACCTGGTTCATACATAATTATCTGCTGCGGTCTAGTCAATTCCAACTCATAGCGATATGTAGGAAGAAGAGAACTGCTCCAGTGGGTTTCCAAGGTTGTAAACTTCACAGCGAATCATTAAGGAAATGTTCTCTTACAATAATACAAGAATACTTATACTTCTCTATTATCACTGGAGTCCTCGTGTGGTGTTGTGGGTTAATGAGCCGGACTGCAAAATTGGTTTGAACCAGGTACATGGTTCAAGCTCACCAGCTGCCCCTCAGAAACCCTGTACAGGGTATCCATGGGTCAGAACAAACTCAATGGCACTTAACAACAACAACAAAACTTTATAGGGAGTCCTGGCATGGTGCTGTAGGATAAGCACTGGATCAAATGGTCGATCTTGAACCACAAGGTGGCAGTTCAAACTCACCAGCCGCTCCTCGCAAACCCTAGTAGGGTCGCTATTAATGGGAACTTACTAGACTGCACTTAACAACAACAACAATCTTTACAGAGGAAGCATGGTGGCTCTGTGCAGGGTAAACATCGGAATGGGAACCACAAGGTCAGTGGTGTGAGGCCACCAGGTCAGCAGTTTGAATCCAGCAACTGCTCCATGGGAGCTTCAGCAAAGATTTACAGCCTCAGTAACCCTAGACAGGGTCACTGTGAGTGAGAACCCATTTGACAACACTTAACAACAACAAGAAATCTTTACAGAAGCAGACTGCCCCATCTATCCCCTGAGGAGTGTCTGGTGATTGTAACCTCCTGGGTAGTAGCTGAACGCTTAGCCACTGTGCTGCCAAGACTCCTTCCACAGTGGCTCTCTACACTGTAGCTCTAAGATGCCTTAAAACTTTATTTTCTTAAAATAGGTAGATAATCCTTTTCTGATTTTGGCTGTTCCCCAGACTACAACATGTACCTGGAGAAATAATCTCACAGCTAATGACAGAGGCTGCTCTCTGGGCCAACCAATCCTGAAACCCCCTCACGAATTCACTGGGTCTGTCAGTAAGAATCTAGTGAGTGATTGCTATATGCCAGGCACTGTTCTAGGTGATGAACAAACAGATCAATTTCCTGAACGCATGGGATTTACATTTTTGCAGGCGAGAAAGATAGTAATTTTTAAAAATCATAAACATTTTATTTTAGCAAATTTAGAAGAGCAGAGCAGGGTAAGGGACCAGAGTGAAGAAGGTAGGCATGTATCTGAGACAGTTTGGGAGGGTTTCTTTCTGAGATGGTGACATTTCTGAACAGAAACGATCCCTAGGAAAATTTAGGAGAAAAATGTTTTAGATGGACTGCAGCCAGTCCTGTAATAGGACCAAGGTTGGCATGCTCACAGCTCTTATCATAAAAACCCCTCATCTCAGCTTCCCTGAAACACACTTCATACCCTAATCTCAAGGGATGGTCATCAGAGCCTTCTCCCTGTTTCCCGAATACCACAAGTTTACTCCAACAGCCCATGCCAACTTCCTTTTCTTCTGTTGTTTTATGATTGCTGATTTTGACATGAGGAAAAGGTTGTTGTTGTTGTTAAGTGCCATCAAGTCGATTCCGACCCATAGCGACCCTGTACAGGGTTTCCGAGGGTTTAAATCTTTACGGGAGTAGAAAGCCTCATCTTTCTCCCGCAGAGCGGCTGGTAGTTTCAAACCACTGACCTTAAGGTTCGCAGCCCGATTTGTAGCCACTACGCTACCAGAGCTCCAGAGGAAAAGGTAGAGAAGTAAAAAATAGTTCTTTCTAACTTCTGGGCCATATGTAGGGAAGAGGCAACATCATTCGCCCAGAAACAGGGCTGAATATTGAGGAAGAGGAGGAGCGGGGAGGAAGTGTTTTCTCCAAGTTCTTAGCTGGAGTCTGGGATGTATGTAAGTATGCAAGTATTTCATTTTAATCACTGCAGAATTAAACGTTTTTACAGCCTGAGCTCTAATCTCCGTTCATTATATTTTGAATGAAAAACCAGGTGCAGAGAACCTAGCAACTGACGAACAAATAAGCTTTTAGAGTGTGCTTCATTCAAAATTCATAAATGGGGAAGTGCCTCTATTGTATACACTTAGTACCCACTCCCTTGGTTTTTATCTTAATAATGGAATAGAAACTTCAGTTAAGGGTAAGACTGGTACAAATTTAGAATTAACGTTTCTTTATGACATGAGAAAAAATGTTAAGCAAAAAAAAAAAAAAAAATGGAGATGGAGCAGCTGGGGACTTTAGACACAGAGAAGGAGAGGGGCTGTGTGCTGATGACCAGGGGGCAGGCTTGTAGTGTATACCCTTTGGTTGGGTGATGATGCATGGAAGGGATTGTAACCATGGCAAGGAAACAATATATGATAGGATGAATGTAAAACTAATGTTCTCCTATGTAAACTATCACATAATTCAAAATAAAACATTAGAAAAAAGAGGAGGAAGAAGAATAGAGGAACCGTTATTTTCAGGCTTTTAGAGAAGTAACTCAGCTAAAAGTAGTCATACTTCTATCTGTTACTAAAATATAGTGGCTGTGTGTACCAAGTCAGTTCTGACTCCTAGACCCTGAATAGAGTTTCTGAGGCTATAAATATTTAGGGTAGAAGAAAGCCTCATCTTTCTCCTCTGTAGTGTTGGTGGATTCGAAACATTACAACCACCAGAGCTCCTTAAAATATTGTTGTTAAGTGTCGTTGAGTCAGTTCCAAACTATAGCAACACTGTACAGGATTTCCAAGGAGCACCTACTGGGTTTGAACTGCTGACCTTGTGGTTAACAGTCCAGTTCTTATCCTACAGTACAACATAAGGCTGAAAATGATCTTTCTCTAAGATGCTTTGAAACACTGTATGTCAAGAATCTGACTTTGTCCTACTAACTCTACTACTCCCTTTCTGTTCCAAGTCACCTTTTTCTGTTGTCTGGATTATCCCTATAGCCTCAAAAAAGGTGTCCCTGCTTCCACCCTTGCCCCACTACAATCTATCCTCAGCACAAAGATCAGTTATCTATGTCAAATGTGTCACAGTTTTGCTCAAACTCTACAGTTATTCCCCATTTGATTCAGAGAAGCAGAGTCCTTCCAATGGACTAGAGGCCCTGGCTGTGAGTTGCACCCCTGCCTCCCCACAGAGTCTCACACTTCTCCCCTCCTGGTTCATTTTCTTCACTGCTTCCCTGCTGTTCCTCAATGCCTAGTTCCAGAGCCCTGTGGTGGTGAGTCATTCATACTGACTATAACCACTCCTTCTCTTCCTACCTCATTTTTCAATTCTCTCCCACCCTTAGGAGTTCAGGTGTGGCACTGCAGATTAATGTGCTAGACTGCAAAGTCAGTTTGAACCAAAAGGCCGGCAATTCAAGCTCACCAGCTGCTCCTCGGAAACCCTACATAGGGTCGTTATGGGTTGGAACTGACTTGACATAACTGCACTTCACAAAAACTCACCCTTATAGTCTTTCTCAGATCTCACTTTACTAGTGAGCCCAGCTTGATCACTCCCACCCCTTTGTTATTATTTTTAAGTACCATCAAGTTGGTTTTGACTCATAGCAACCCTGTAGGGTTTCTGAGGAGCGGCTGTTAAGTTTAAACTGCTGACCTTGTAGTTCAAACCAACCTTGCAGCCCAGTGCTTATCCTACAGCACCACACCAGGACTCCTACTACCATTCTTGTTGTTAAGTACTGGCTCATAATGACACCCTGGTACAGGGTTTCCGAGGAGTGACTGGTGCGCTTGAACCACTGACCTTGCAGTTCAAAAGAATCTTGCAGGCTAGTGCATTAACCCACTGCGCCATACCAGAACTCCCCTTACCCGCTTGGGCTCTTCTTTTTCCTATTGTATTTCTCACCTTCTACTTGATATGGCACTGCAGGATAATGCACTTGACTGCATGGTCAGTTTGAACACTAACTGGCGGTTCAAACCCACCAGTCACTCCTTGGAAACCCTATACAGGATCGCTATGGATTGGAACTGTCTCAATGGTGCTTAAAAACACCACCAAACTAAAGGCTCCCTGGTAACATAGTGGGTTATGAATTGCGTTGCTAACTACAAGGTCAGCTGTACAAATTTACTGGATGCTCCTCGGGAGAAAGAGGAGGCTTTCTGTTCCTGTACAGATTTACAGTCTCAGAACAACCCTACACAGGATTGCCAGGAATAGGAACTGACTGGGAAGCATACAATTACTACCACTACCATCAAACTACAGGAATCTCTGGATGGGGCAAACAGTTAAGCTCTTGGCTTCTAACTGAAAGGTTAGAAACTTGAGTTCACCTAGATGTGATTCAGAAGAAAGGCCTGGTGATCTGCTTTTGAAAGGCTCAGACATTGGAAAGCCTATGGAGCACAGTTCTGACACACATTGGGTCACCATGAGTCAAAAACAACCTCAACGACAACTGGTTACCAACTTATATGATTTAATTAGTATGTGTACTTTTTTTTTTTTTTTTTTAATGGTCTATCTTCCCTCACTTGGATGTAAGTTCTTCAAGGGTCTGAACTTTTATGTTTTGTTCACTGATGTATTCCAGCCACTTAGAACAGTGCACAGACATAGCAATACTAAATCACTGGACTAAGAAATTAATGAATATTCTTGCAAATACTGAAATTGTTTTAAGTCAACTTCCTTCTTTTAATTGGAGGTGGGGAGGCTGCATTCCTTCAAGCTTTGCACATTATAGGTTCTCAGTAAATTATTTATTAAGCGAGTGAGTTGCCTTTTTGCTTGACATAAATAGCTCAGGAACAAATGTGTCGAGGCAGAATGCCAGCGATACCTTGAAGAGCTCAGAGTGATGCTTCAGTAGAAACAGGACTAGTTGTTCTGTCTGTACTTTTAATAATGATTTGGTTTGCAAAACTGCTTTGGTCAAAGTTTTCAGGACCGCTGTGGTGTTGTCACACTGTAATTAGACACAGTATTGTTAGTTTGAACCACTTTTTAAAGGTAAAAGAAGCATATCATTGTAAAACTACTGCAAATGTACATTTTTTTCCTCACCTGTTTGTGTAGCCTGTAGGCATCAGGTTCTGCTGCAATAGCCATGAAAGTAAGTAGTCGGCGTAATTCCTCCCTAATGTTGGGTAACAACAATCTCAGGTACAGTTGGGTGGTTTCCAGAGCTTCTGCTCTTTTCCCATTTTCTGTTACATGGGTTACAAAGAAGATAAAACATGGGGTGGTCAAGTAGATAGGAAACTGCTTATCAGTCCACGAAAATTCTGTGATACTGTATTTGGTCTAGAAGCTGTTTTGTACAATTAAAATTCATTATTGTGAAATTTTATCTAATAGAATAAGATGTCAAACCCCTGTATAATTACATCCAGAATTATCAGATAGCACTGAGTTTGTTTTTTTTTTTAATGTTTTATTGTGAATTATGTGATAGTTTACATGGGAGAACATTAGTTTTACATTAATTGTATCGTATATTGTCTCTCATTGCCATGGTTACAATCCCCTCCATGCAATCGTTCCCCCCGTACCCCCCAGGTCTTCAGCACACAGTCGCTCTCCCTCTCTGGATCTAAAGCACTGAGTTTTAACACGGCATTATCTGGCCATTTTAGCACAGCTTAAACAAAAAAAAGGGGCAAAATATCATGACTCAGTTCTTATTCTGCTCAAAGATCAATACGTGAATACATTCAGAAATTATGTCTTTAATCCTTGTACTATATCAAGTGATGGAATCATGGTGTGCCACTGGACTGCTAACCACAAAGTCAGCAGTTCAAACCAACCAGCTGCTCCTTGGAAACCCTAGACTGCAAAGCCATTGGAACTACAAAGTCGGCAATTCAAGCTCACCAGCTGCTCCTCGGAAACCCTATACAGGGTCACTATGGGTCAAAACTGACTTGACGGCACTTGACAATAACAAATGAGTCAGAGCTGACGCAATGATGATTCACAATAACAAAATCAAGTTTTCCTTCTCAGACTCTCCCTGTAATTAACTGCCTTAGATCTAGCATCCTGGATTACATTAGTTAATTTGATAATACTAGACTGATGCCCATATAATTTAAGTGATACTAATATGCGTGTATATTGGTGGGGATAGTGGTTTTGTGTCGCTAAGTCGGTTTCAACTCAAAGTGAGCAAGTATAGGGTTTCTGAGGCTGTAAATCTTTACGGGATCAGAAAGCCTCATCTTTCTCCTGAGGAGCAGCTACTGGACTCGAACTGTTAACCTTTGTTTTGGTGTCAACACAACACGTAACCCACTATACCACCAGAGCTCCTTAGTGAAAGTTAGTGAAGTGGAAAAAACAAACAATTTCACCAAGTATCTTGACATCGTACAAGAAAATTATTAAAATGAAATGCTCACAAAATATGCAAAATTTTCTACTCTAATTCATATGCTTAAAAATGTTACTATGCATAAAATCAAAGTTTAAGCAGTCCTTGGATAGGAACACAGGATCCTTCAACATGGATCCTGATACACATCCAAAATACAGAGACAGACTAAATGCCCATCAATGAAGAATGGTTAAACAAACTTTGGTCCATACATGCAATGTTAAAGTATAACGATGAATCTGTGAAACACCTCACAACATGGATGAACCTGCAGGGCACTGTGCTGAGTGAAATTAGTCAATCACAAAAGGGCACTTGTTGTCTGAGGCCAGTGTAAAAAGTTAAGAAAAGGTTTTCTTGATTAAAGATGTTTACAGGGGTGGGTTTGGAAGAAGTTATTCACAGTCTAGAGGGTAGATACATGTTAATATGTGTGACAGCAAAGGCCACACACAACAAGAGGGAGGTTGGCAGAGGAAAGACGAAGGAAGCGGAAGACACTGGAATGCAAGAGTTAAAGTGAACTGAGGTAAATACTGTTAAATGATGGCATATGGAGGGGATTGTAATCATTGTAAAGAAGCAAAGTATATGATTTGTTGAATGTAAAACTGCTCTGTAAACTTTTACTCATTCACAATAAAATGTTAAAAGCAAGTTTAAGAATTCTTTCTTACCTAGAAGTTCAATAATTCCTGAATGAACATCAAAGTACTCATCAGTTAATAGGCTATCTCTCTCTTGATAATATTTTACTATGACATCAAAGAGTATGTTCTTCTGAATGTTCAATTTTTTCTCATCATTTGTGTTTTGCAGTATCTGCTGACTAATCATCACTATTAACTGGTCAGGGAAATACTCCAAGCATTCAACTGCTGCATTAAACCAGTGATCAATCCTGGAGGGAAAACAGAAAACAAATCAATGGCTGATATTTCCATTTAACAATATAAACCAGTTTGATAAAACATAAAATTAGCTTGTGTTTAATTGCATCTGAAGAAGACCTTACTTTTTGAGAAAACAAGTACAGTCCATTGTGCTGGCTGAAGTAGTTAGTGAGTGTGAAGGAATGGTTTCTTTCCCTACCAACCACCATCACATCTGTAAGTACCTTCAGTCAGGGACAGATCTTTATTATTTTTCATTTAAATATTAGATTTTGTTTGGAAGACTTCATATGTGCTGTTCTATTCCATTAGTGGTTCTCTTCACTTTTCCTGGTCCAATAATTAGATGCATATGATTCTACTATTATGTAAGAATAAGAGATCAAATATTTCCCTTGCCAAGATGCACTATTTACCCCATCACACATTGCTTCCCCGGGGTTTAAACCCTCATCACAACAGGTTATTTAGGATCTTTGCACCCCTTCTTTCATCCTTCTAGTAACTTCTTTTATTGTTGCCATGTGCCATCGAGTCGGTTCTGTCTCATAGGAACCCTGTAGAAGGCCTTTAATTTCCCCTTTTCCACATCTGCCCCCAAGTTTTCCAGCTGTTGTTATAAAGTGCTGTTAAGTCAATTTCAATTCATAAAGTCTCCAAGGAGAGGCTGGTGAGTTTGAACCGCCAACCTTGTGGTTCAAACTGACCTTGCAGTCCAGTTCTTATCCTACAGTGCCATACTAGGACTCCAGTTTTCCAGATATGCATTAGTATTTATTATAACGTACCTTACTAGTATGTCCCTTCTGTTTCAAGTTCTTATTTAGCATGTCTTACTCGGAAACCCTTACCGGGTTGCTAGGGGTGGTTGGAACCATCTCGACCGCACTTAACAACAACAACAACAACAACAACAACAGCAACAAGTGGAAACAGGAGCGGATGCACCATTAGAATACAAAATGTTTTGTTGCAGGAATAATTGTTTTTCATGAAACGGAGTCCACAATGCACCTTAAGAGAAAATGCACAAGTGGCCTACCTGGTAGGAGCAACAGTCCGTTTTTGTTTGGAATGTAAACAAAGAGAAATGGTTTCACATCAAGGAGAGTAGTACATTGGAAGGGAGGAAAATTTACAAGGAATTATCAAGTCACACACTGTCTTAATAATAGCTCGGAATCATTCCTTGTATCCTGATTCAACGTGACTAAAGCTTGATTTTGAAAGTAAACAATGTACAACAATTTGTTGTTGTTAGTACTGTGGATAACATATTTATTGTTTTATTTGCTTACCTGATTTTCTAATTTTTTAAA
>NW_006408678.1:7592618-7594224 GCF_000296735.1 Chrysochloris asiatica | reverse complement strand
TGACTCTGTGCCCATGAGTCCCCAGGTGTTGCTTTCTTTTTTAAGTGTCTTCTAGTCGGTTCTGATTCATAGCGACCTGTACACGGTTTCTGAGGACTGGTTGGTGGGTTTGAACCGACCAGTGCTTATCCTACAGCGTCACAGTAGAAATGAAAAATCTTAATTTAAAATAGAGTTTCGATTTAGACCTAAAGTCATCCTCTTCAGACATGCGTTGTTGCTGTTAAGTGCCGTTGAGTCAGTTTCAACCCATAGTGACCCTGTATAGGGTTTCTAAGGAGCAGTTGGTGAGCTAGAACTGCCAACCCTGTGGTTCAAGCAACCTTACAGTCCAGTGCATTAACCCACAATGCCATACCAGGATTCCTGAGACACACTAGCACCTCAATTATCCTAAGGTTCATCACCATGCCCACTTTTATTATATATATCCTCAGACAATCTTACCACACCAACCTGGAATTAATTTGTGTGTGTCTGTATTTGTTTGTACATAAAAAGAAAGCATAAAAGAGAGAGCAAAGTTAATTGCTAATCAGGTTTCTCTCCTCATCTTTCTTTATCTTGAATTTCTAGTCATTTCTATGTAGTCCGATTAGTTCTGTTTTGTATTTTTTTTTGAATAGTCTTTCTTCAAATATTTTCTTTGGTTGGAGTTCCTGATAAAGATACTCTTGACATTATTATTATCCGCAAACACCTTGGTTTTCTTTTTTAAAATTCTGACAAATGGATATTTTGCCTAACAACAGGATCCTTAGGTTGAAGCTCTATTCTCCCAGTAGAAGCACGTGTATTTCGACTATCTTTCTAGATGAACCTAATGTTGCAGCAGAATATACCAAAAATAGTCTGATTGTTCTTCTCTTGCATTCCAACTGTTCTTTCAGCTTGGAAGCTTGCAAAAGTGGGCAGGTTTATGCAGAGGCACCTGAAGAAATCTAATGTCTTTATACTCTCTCTGATTCAAAGACGAAGACTCATTAGCTTGTTAATGCCTTCCTAAGCTTATTGTGAATTAAGAAAACCTTCTATGTACAAACAGGACAACTGTTGATTAAGTAGGTCCGCAGGTCTATGATCACCAAACACTTCTCCAAGATCTGAAGATTTTTGGTCCTCATCCTTGGACTCTAATGCTGTCTTCTTGTTTGGGCCACATAGGAGGAAACATCACATCAATTCTCCCTGTTGGAATCTCAATAGGACCTAAGGCTTTATATCTGTAGTTCCCAGCAGCTGGTTTATTCCAGAGAAATACTTATCTTAGTTCATGAAAGGGAAGGTAACCTCATTCAGGTTGTAGGGCTCCTGGTAACTCTTTTCCACAAATGAAGCTGATTCTATGATAGGGCTGGTCTCACTGAATTGTCATTTTTTTGCTACATGTATGTCTTCCCTACTAGACTATAGATTTATTTAGGATAGGAATGAATAAATTTATGAGAAATGATGAAGTTCATATAATTTTAGTTTAATAAAATGACAAAATGATAGAATTTGGGAACAGTCATGGTTGGTACAGTGAGAAGACTACTGATTTTGTTGTTGTTGTTAGGTGACATCGAATCAGTACTGACTCATAGTGACCCTATGCACAACAGAA
>NW_006408678.1:7590501-7591773 GCF_000296735.1 Chrysochloris asiatica | reverse complement strand
TGCATACCTTTCTTAATTTTAAACCATTCAGTTTCCCATGTTCTGTTTGAACAACTTCCTCTTGGTCTATGTACAGTTTCCTCATGAGCACAATTAAGTGTTCCAGAACACATATACTTCTCAATGTTGTCCATACCTTGCATTGATCCACACAATCGAAGGCCTTTGTATAGTCACTAAAGCACAAGGAAAACATCTTTCTGGTATTCTCTGCTTTCAGCCAAGATCCATCGGACATCAGCAATGCTATCCCTTGTTCCACGGCCTCTTCTGAATCTGGCTTGAGCCTCTGGAAGTTCTCTGTCAATGTATGCTTGCAGCTGTTTCTGTATTTCCTTTAGTAAAACTTTATTTGCATGGGATATCAATGATATTGTTCGATGATATCTGCATTCCGTTGGGTCACCTTTCTTTGGAATGGACACAAATATGGGTCTCTTCCAATCAGTTGTCTAGATAGTTGTCTCCCAAATTAGTTTACACAAATAAAGCCACTATGAGTTTCTAGTGATCTTCTCTCAAGCCATAAGCTATGATATGAGCTGCTGGTACATCAAGTGAAAGTAGTGCCTCTATAAGAGGGGGCTTCAAAAATTTCTTGGAAAAAATGCATTATCTTTTAATTACATTTTTCTTCAAACTGTCTGAAGCCCCTTCATATGCATACATATACCCTGTGGTTCTTATTTTCATTCTACCTTTCTTCCCATCCCTTCTGAACTTTGTCCTTAGGTAAGCGTTGGCCTTTTGATTTTGAACGGTTGATCATTCCACGGTGAACATACCCCACCATGTTGTTGTCTCCCTATATATCTATTTACTGCAAGGCTAAAAATTGTACCACAAGGGTGAGTTCTGTTCCAGACCTGAATGGTGGCTGAGAGTTATAGTCTCAGGTTCCTCCAGTCTCTTTCTGACCAGTAACTCTGATCTGTTTATAATCTTGGGTTTCATTGGACATTGTCTCCTACTCTATGTGGGACCTTACAATACCTTTCAGAGCAGTTAGTAGTGGTAGCTAGGCATCATCTAGTTCTCTGGTCTGAGTAGTGAAGACTGACGTTCGCATGTTCCATTAGTCAATTGGACTAAAATGATTCTAAGCCATCTTCAATTTCCATCACTGTCCTTTCCTCCACACATGGAAAGACCAATGCTTGCACGTAAAATGGCTGCTCAGAAAATTTCCATTATCTTTTAAATCCATTTTTCTACAATTTTTTTTGATGAACCCTCATATATAAAACACACACTCGTTGTTGTTAGGTGTCG
>NW_006408678.1:7575801-7589446 GCF_000296735.1 Chrysochloris asiatica | reverse complement strand
TTTTGAATCAGACAGTCATATGGTTTACTATGCCAGGCATGACAAATTCAAGAGGAATGGCGTCACATTCATCATCTAAAAGAATCTTTCAAGATCTGTCTTGAAGTACAATGTTGTTTGTGATAGAATAATATCCATACACCTACATGGAAGACCAGCTAATACCACTATTATTCAAAATTTATGCACCAATCACTAAAGCCAGTGAGGATGAAATTGAAGAATTTTACCAACTTTGGACTCTTGGTGTAGCGCTGTAGGATCAGCACTGGAGTGTGAACCACAACATCAGCAGTTTAAACCTACCTCGAAAACCCTATATACGGTTGTTATGAGTCAGAATCGACTCTATGGCACTTAACTAACCACCACCACCACCACCAACTTCTTCATTCTGAAAATTGATGAAACACACAACCAAGATGTATCAATAATTACTGGTGATGCGAATTGGAACGCAACGGTTGGAAATAAAAAGGATCAGTAGTTGGAAAATATGGTCTTGAGAGAAATGATGTTGGAGATTCCATGATAGAATTTTGCAAGACCAATGATTTATTCATTGAAAATACTTTATAAAATGCCCAAGGAAAATATGTGAAGTAACTTTTTAGCTACAGATTATTTAACAATAAAAATGGTCACTTACTCAGATAGACATAAATTTGGGATGACGTCTCTATCGAGGCAAGTGTTTGACAAAACAAGATCTTCCTCTTTACTTAACCAAAGATGTTGTGGTTTAACTGGAGGGTCCAACATATTTTCCAAGAACGGAAGGTCAATCAGCTGAAGAATACGTAACAATGTTTGTTGTTTCCAGACATCTTGCACAGCTAAGAATACAAAAATAACGTAACTATCAAGACTGATATATGATATACAATATGACAAAATTCCTTCCTTTCTAAATTTTTTTGTTGTTGTTAAGTGCCATAGAGTCGGTTCCGATCCATAGCAACCCTGAACAGGGTTTCTGAGGCTGTAAGTCTTTATGGGAGCAGAAAGCCTCATCTTTCTCCCGTAGAACAGCTGGTAGTTTCGAACTGCTGAACTTGCAGTTCACAGCCTAATTCACCTTGCGGTTCACAGCCTGATTTGCAACCACTATGCTACCAGAGCTCCTTTCTAAGTAAGACTAAATAAAAGCTACAGTGACATTCAAATAATGGATTATTTAATGCTAGAATAATTTAAATTAGAATTTTTCTTTTCAAGATTGATATTGAAGGAGATAGACATTATGGTATGCACCCTTTTGAGTTGACTTTTTGGTTATGTTGATTATAAAGTGTTATTATTTAGCTTTTAAGACTAACAATGGACTCTCGGTGTGGCACTGTAGGATCAGCACTGGACTGCAAACTGCAAACTCAGCAGCTCAAACCCATCAGCTGTTCCTCAGAAACCCTAAACAGGTAGTTATGGAACACAACAACAAGGCTAACAATGGAGCAATTTCAAACATAAAACCTACTGGTCATGCTTATAAATTATTATATACATCTCAGATGATTACTAATTTATCTTTCTATTTAAGGCAACATAGGATCTGCAGTCTATTTTTCTTTAAATTACAATGCAACACTAGGCTGAGCTTACCTTGGATTTCTGGTTATTCCTGCTTTTTGTTTGCAGGTTAAAACCTTTTTTTAAATTTGTGAATTGCGTGAAGGTTTACCGAGCTGATCATGTTTTACATTCAGCAATGTAAACACATTTTGTTTCATCTAATTAACTGCAATCCCCTCAGTGTAACATCACTTATCCCACTTCCTCCCTGTGGTTCTTGTTTCTAGTCTCTTCTTTCCTAACTCTCTGAACATTGCCCTTGGGTGAATGGTGCACATTCAATTTAAATGGCTGATTATTGTTAGAGGTGTGTAACTCACTAGTGTTGTTTCCTTATAGATCTGTCTGTTGTTTGGCTAAAAGTTGAACCACAGGAATGTTCCAGACCTGAAGGTCCACCAAGGGCCACGTCTCAGGGTCCCAGTATCTCTATCTGATGAGCAAGCCTGATCTTTTTTATGATTTTGAGTTTTGTTCCAGATTTTCCTCCCAGTTTATCAGGGCCTTTTAATCCCTTCCACATCAGCTGGGCACCACTTCGTTGTTCTGGCAGGTTTGTGAAGACCAACGCTCATGTGGTCCATTAGCCCATTGGATTAATGGCTTTCACGTGTCTTCGATTTTCCTCACTCTTCTTTTCTCCACATAGGGAAAGAATAGTTGCACCTGAGATGACTACGCATAGCTTTTAAAACCCTACTCACCAAAGTAGAATGTAGAGCATTATCTTTGTAGAGTGTCTTACACCAAGTCTTGTTAAGAGTTCATTAGTTTTTACTTACTGTATCCTTCAATCCTAAATTTTGTTTTTTCCTTTCAATATGAAACAAAATTACAAAACCAGCAGCTACTGTAAATCTCTTGCAAAGCTCCCAAGTAGGTAGCTATAGAATAAATTTGACCTATAGTTATAATTTATTTTTTGGTTATAAATCATTTTGAAATAAACACACTAACTTGTATAAAAATGGGATGCGTTCATATCAGAATCTAGGTTTCATGATTATCTTAAAGAAAAAATAAATCAGAAGATCGCAAACTATTGGTGGTGATGATGATGATGGTGTGCCACTGAGTCGATTCCGACTCATAGTGACCCTTTATAGAGTTTCTGAAGATGTAAATCTTTACATGAGCAAAAATCCTCATCGTTTTCCCTCAGAACTGTTGGTGGATTCAAGCTACCTCAAAACATTGTTGTTGTTGTTGTTAAGTGCTGTCTAATCGATTCCGACACATAGAGACACTGTATAGGGTTTCCAAGGAGCAGCTGGTGATCTTGAATCACCGACCTTGCAGTTCAAACAACTTTGCAGTCTGATGCATTAGCCCACAGCACCACACCAGGACTCCCCTCAAAACATTAGGTCTGGATTAATGTATGACAAAATCAGCTGATCTGAATGGCCACTCTTTTTGGATTGGCATGGCACTTTCAGCACACCACAAATTCTACCACTCACCATTGTGTCTCAAAGAACGAAGCTGAGTGTTAGCTGCTATTTTTCATGGTATTGTCCTTTTGTTTTATTACCACACACAAAAAAGGACTTTCCTGTATTTATATGTGTTGGTTTATTATGTAAGTCAACTTGGCTAGACTATGGGGCCCGTTGTTTGTTCAAACACTGATCTAGATGTTGCTATGAATGTGTTTTATAGATGTAGTAAACACAATCAGTTGACTCTTCAGTAAAGGACCCTACTACACATGCATGCTTAAAATGTGGGTGGGCACCATACAATCAGTTGAAAATCTTAGTGCAAAACTGAGGGTTTTCCAGAAAGAAGGAATCCTGCATCAAGACTATAGCATAGATATCCTGCTGGAGTTTCCAGTCAGCTACCTGGACTAGACTGGTGGAGTTCTAGTGTGCATCTTGATTTTGCACTTGCTACAGATTTTGGAATTGCTAGCCCTCATAACCAAATGCTGTCGAACTGACGACAACTCAAGGCAATCCCACATGTGTGAGTGCAACTTGCTCCTCTGGAATTTCAAGGGCTGATTCTCCACTGAAAAAAGATTTACAGCTTCTTCCAAAGGCTTCTCTGGGTAGTCTTGAAACCTCTAATTTTCTGGTTGTTGTTGTTAAGTGCCGTTGAGTCGGCTCCAACTCAGAGTGACTTTGTACAGGGTTTCTAAGGAGTGGCTGGTGAGTTTGAACTGCCTACCTTGTGGTTCAAGCTGACCTTGCAATCCATCCTACAATGGGCACGAATATGCAAAATTATACAAAATAGAAAATAAAAAATGTATTTGCTCTAAGGGGTCCTGGTAGTATAGTGGGTTACGTGTTGGGCTGCCAACCACGTCAATAATTTAAATCTACCAGCCACTCCATGTTGGAAGAGGAAGCTGTCTGCACCTGTAAAGATTTATATATTGCCTTAGCAAACCTACCTAAAGTCACTATGAGTTGGAAATGCTCAGTTGCAGCAGCCTTGGCTTTTGGTTTTAAGGCAAACAAAGTGCTGTAAAGATAAAGGAATCATGGTTTGTTATATGGCTTTGTTCTGAATAGCATGGCCAAAATAATGTTTAATTTTTCTAATGAAGGTCATCTTCCAATTACATTGGGGAAATGGGGAGGGGTGTATGGAGAAGTGTTTGTGCAATAGATGCAAGTTTTCTTTGTATAAAGTTAATAGCTCTATCCTAAACTGAAAAATCATAAAGTAGTAATGTAGGCATGTTGTTTACAGATATGGAGTCACTTGCTGGCACAAAGTATTAACAAGCCTGACTTGATGACAACTGGCTGGGTGGTTGGCATATGGAGATAAGAGATAGAGGAATTGAATATGGGTGCCTCCGGAGAGGGGAAAACAGGTCACAAGAAAAGGGTGGGGAATGGAATGTTTTAGAGCCAAATTTGTAGGACTAGTTGAATACTTTACATTATGTGTTTGTGCAACGCTGATAAAAATGAAAATGCCCCCAAAAGTATGTAAGTGCCCATTTTCCTTCTCTACTGTGCTTTTAAAACTTAATCCTTCTGAGCCTCGGTTTCTATAAAATTGGAATTTTACTCCTTACTTCATAGGTTAACTGTGAGATTACAAATCTGCGAAACAAACTGGTACAGAGAAAGGCCTGATAGACGGAAGTTATTGCTACTAACACCTTTACTGACAAGTTACATGCACATTTATTTTGCAATTGCTAGAGATACTCCATATTCCCAAGGGAAAATGATGGGTAGGAAAAGTTCTTTTTCATTGGTAATCGATACGGACTGTACCTTTGCTGGCTCTTCTGCTGCTGCTTATCCTCAAATATTAGTCTTCCTCAGAGTTCATTTCTAGTCCCTCTTACCCTCTCATGCACACCCTTTGCCATAGCTTCAGTTACAATGCTGATGTAGCATAGTGGTTATGAGTGGGGTTGTGAACCGCCAGGTCAGCAGTTAGAAACTACCAGTGGTTCCACGGGAGAAAGGTGAGGCTTTGTGTTCCAGTAAAGATTTAAAGCCTCGGAAACCCTATACAGAGTCACTATGAGTTGGAAGCGACTCCACAGCACATCACCACCAGCTCCACCAGCCTCAGTCTCTCTGTTTACTTATACCTTTAACTACCTACTGGAAAACCTCTATGCACCTTAGTCTCATGAAACTTCAGATTCAACATGTGCCAAGTGAATCCAGTATATTTCCCTCAGAAGCAGGAATGATCTTGGTCTTCTCTCTTCTCTCGCCCCATTTCATGCGCTCAGTCACTCAGTTTTGCTGACTCTATCTTCTTTGTGGTCCTCAATCTAACCACTTGTCTGTTCCATTGCCATACTCTAGTACAGGCCACTGTCATCCCCACCTGGATTCTTTTTCATTTAAAAACTTTATTGTCAGTGATGAGAATATACACAGCAAAACCTGTAATAATTCAACAGTTTCTAAAGGCATAAGGGGGCTTCCAAAGGTTTGTGGGAAAAACTCCACTATCTTTTAATTCCATTTCTCCATGAATTTTTTTATGGTCCCTCACATACAATTCATTGACAGTAATCACATTCTTTGAGTGAAACCATCTTCATCCTTCTTCTCTGAGCCTGCATTCTTTATTTTTTTCTTTTACAGTTCATACATGCACAGCTTTATTCCATACAAGAAATGTTTAAACATGTCTCTAAGATCAATGAATGGCTGCAAGCATTTCAAGTATCAGTGGCATAGCTGCAACCATCACAGCAACACACCACCACAGTATGACAAAGTGACAGATGAGCGCTAAGGAGAGTATATAGATGGTTTTTAAAACCTCCAAAACTTAATTTGTTTCCTAGATTCGAGATAAATGACCAAGCAAGGAAAGAAAAAAAGAACCAAGGACTAAAAACTATTGAAGGAACATCAGTAAGGAGATAAGAGATGAAGCAGCCACTGGAGGTGTTGGATGCTAAGGGAAAAACAAAAACAAACTAAGTGTACTGCAATTCCAGGAGTCCTGGTGTGGTGCTGTGGGTTAATGTGCCAGACTGTAAAGCTGTTTGAACTGCAAGGTTGGTGGTTCAAGCTCACCAGCTGCTCCTTGGAAACCCTATACAGGGTCGCTATGGGTCAGAACCAACTCGACAGCACTTAACAACAACATCAAACTGCAATTTCAGGGGAGCATGGTGGCTATGTAGGATACACACTGGACTTGAACCACAAGGTCAGCAGCTGAAGCCCATCTGCCACTCGGCAGGAGTAAGATGAGGCATTGTGCTCCTGCAAATATTTATCGTCTTGGAAACCCTATAGAGGGTCGCTATGAGTCAGACTTTGTGGTGCTTAACAAGAACCACACCAACTGCAATTCCATAGTCTACTTGAACACTTAGCTATTAACATAATTGTGTTAATCAGTTTGTTTGTTTACCTCCCCTATTAACAATGTATGATCTGAGCCCACCTGCATTCTTGCAGTTGCTGTCTAATAGGTTTTCCTGCTCTGGTCAAGCTCCCTTCAATCCAGCCTCCACTGGACTGAAGTGTAAATTAAAATGCTCTTCTCCTCAAGTTCAGACCTCATCTTCACACTCCCCTGCTAAAGGCCTTTAAGTAAAATATAAATACTGGTGGTCTAAATGGTTAAATGTTTGACTACTAGCTGAATGATTGGTGGTGCCAACCCGCCCACGGGTGTCATGGAAACAAGACGTGGAGATCAGCTTCTGAAAGGTCAGAGCCTTGAACATCCTACGGAGTACACTTCCGCTGTCAAGTTGGAATTGACTTGACAGTAACTCAACAACAACATAGCCTAAAAAACTCCAATACTTGCTTTTGGCTCTTGGCTGCCTCTCTAGCCTCATCTTGTTCTTCCTTTCTCCTTGCTTACGCTCATCAAATCGGGCTTGCACAGTTTCTCAATTGTTACATATTCCATCTTGTCTTGGTACTTTTATACAAATATAAATATTTCCCTCTGCCTCAGTTACTTCTTTCCACGTCACTCCAGGCTAGTTCCCATTCCTTCTTTTTGACTTTATATCCAAGCTTAAATGTTACATCCTCAGGGGATCTTCAATGACTCCCTCTAGCTTATGTTTGTGTGCCCTTTATGTGTGCTCCCAGAGCACCCTGCAGTGCCCTTATCACACTGAGTCTAACTGGCGCTCATCAACTAGACTTCTCCAGTATGCAAAGTATGATTGCCTTGCTTCTTTCTTGGTATGACCAAGTGCAGTAAAGGGTGTCATCAGTAATGGATTTTGTATGTACCCTTCTTAGTTGTCTTAACTTGTGCCAATGGTATTATAATAGAATTATAATATGTCCTAATTATAAAATGTCCTAACTTCTTGTGCCAATGGTATTATAATGGAAACAAGCACACAGTAAAGATGAGTGCAGCAATACATTTGTTCTGGGAAAGGAAGAGAACACGGTCACGTTTAAGGGGTTTATGCAGCGGACAAAGGATGTGCTCAGAAGATGGTTTTGGATTACAGATAATTGGACAGGTAATGAGTCCATGTGTTTTCTCTGGTCCTATGGACTGTGAAGGAGTCCTGCAGGTTCAGTGGTTACACACTCAGCTACTAACCATATGGATGGCAGTTCAAGCCCATCAGCTTCTCTGAGGGTGAAAGATGCTGGCAGTTTGCTTCTATAAAGATTTCAGGCTTGGAAACCCTGTAGGGCTGTTCTACTTAGTTCCACAGAGTTGCTGTAAGTCAGAATTGACTCGACAACAACAGGTTTATGGACTGTAACACCTCCTGTTAATCTGGTCATGGTCAGTATGAACAGTAAGCTAATGATATGGAGCTATAGTACCTCACTGTCTTGTCTTATGTTAATTACCATGTAGAAGCAAACAGAGGGAAGAGAAGTGGAGAGCCAACACACCAAACACACTATTTGCTATCATAGCTGAAAAGTCCATTGCTCCTAACAGACTTCTGAAACAAACAAACAAACTGAAATTACCTTTTTTTGACAGCTGGAGGACAGATGTGCTAACTGCGATATTTGGAGCTAAAGCTGAATTCCCATTCAGTGTATAAATAAGTGCCTCAGTTCTTTTCTCAGCAAACACTTGTGCTAGAGGATTTGAAATCATTTTATCTTCTGCTCTGTAAAACAAACGTGAATTTTTTATTATATAGTGAACCAAAATGAGAAGCAAACATTTTATTTATCAAAATATATTTGTTGTTAGCTGTAATGAAGTGACTCGATGCACAATAGAATGAAATGCTGCCAAGTCTGTGCCTTGCTGGTCCTGTGCCATCTCTGTTATTGGCTGTGGGTTGGACCGTTGTGATCCATAGAGTTTTCACTGCCTAATTTTCAAGAGTGGATAACCAGGCCTTTCTTCCTCGTTTGGCTTAGTCTGGAAACTCTGCTGAAACCTGTTCAACATCATAGCAAGACACAAACTTCCACTGAAACATGGGTGGTAGCTGTATATGAGGCGCACTGGGCTGGAAATGAAACCTGGGTCTCCTATATGGAAGGCAAGAATTCTACCACTGAACAACCGGTGTTCCACAAATGCAACTAAACATCTATAATCCAAAATTTACTTATGTATTGCTTATTTCCAAATAGGATTGCAGGTAATTTACAGTAAAGCATGCACATAATAAATTTAATAGAAAATCACCCAAAGGGGACAAACTAAATTTTAACAAAAGAGAGAAAGCAAATATGCTGTTTCTAAAGAATCACATAGTTGCTGTGTGATAGAATAGAAAATGTTTGCTCTGAGCTTCCAGATAGCATTGACTTACTTTTACATTGGCTAAGCCATTTTTTACAAAAATAGGAAGCGGATAAATTCTTCAGAGGAGATAAAAGTTTTTCCTGGTACAAATTCTGGATTTTTCCTATACAGCAGTTTTAGAGTAAATACAGAAGTGGATTAATTTTACATAGCTATCCCTCCCTTTTACTCACGGGAGAAACATGAGGCTTTCTGCTCCCCTAAAGATTTATAGCCTTGGAAACCCTGTGCAGGGTTGCTATGAGTCAGAACCGACTCCATGGCACATAACAACAACAACATCCGTTTTACTGACTTCAGAAAACAGCCTGAAAGTATAACATTACCGTTTAGTGCAGTGAATGCAGTTCAGCCTGGGTTTAAACACAGTGTATTAGTGTCCTGGTTAGCACTAACCTTGAAGAGTCTTTTGCTTTTGTTTCTTCAATTAACCCTTTCTCTGCATCCGTTTCTCTTTTGCAAAAAACACGAGATGACTTATTGCTGAGAAACTGGTAAAGACTGCTATTTGAATCCTCAAAAACCAATTCCTTTTCATTTTTGAATCGCTTAACTCCTACCGGTTCAAATACTTTATTATTCATCAGAACTTGGCAAAGACGAACTCCTTTAAGACGAGAGATATGAGTGCTACTTAGATGTGCATTTTGCATAAGATGTGTTAATACTACATCAACAGCATCAGAACCAGTAAAACAGTCTTTGTATGCTCTTAAACGATGCCGTCTTCTTTTTATTTCCACTTGGGTATGAAGGGAGTGAATAATATCATTCCAAAGATGAGTAGCTTGAAAAGGACCAGAGGATCCTGAAAAGAAAAAAAATAGAACATATATATTGCTAACAAATTTATATTACTCAAATGTAAGTTTTTCACTGTTGACAACATTAAGTTGTTTTTTTTTTCTGATGAAAGATTTTTATTCAAAAGCATAAAGAAATTTTTAAAAATTAAGATGATAAACAGCCTAATTTTAAAAATGGATAAAAGATTTTAACAGTCTTGACAAGAGAAAAATATATAAATGACTAATATACATCTGCAAAGATGTTCAGCATTACGAGCCAGGAGGGAAATGAAAACGAAAAACCAAAATGAGCTATCACTACATAATGCCAAGTGTTGTCCAGTCTGAAAGGATATTCAGCATCATGCGTCATGAAGGAAACTCAAGTCAACATCCGAATGAGATATTAACGCAGCACGTCAAGTATTGACATTGACACCAAGTATTTCCATAGTCTGGTGTGGCGCTGTGGGTTAATGTTCCAAAGCCGTTTGAATGCAAGGTCGGTGGTTCAAGCTCACTAGCTGCTCTTTGGAAACCCTATATGGGGTCGCTATGGGTCGGAATCGACTCAAGGGCACTTAACAACAACAACATTTCCATACTGGTGGAAATTCAACATGGTACAACCAGTTCAGAAAATAGCTGATCATTTCTTAATATAGTTAAGCATAGTTAAACATGTATTTATCCTATGAACCCAGAATTTCTTATAATTACCCGAGAAATGAAAGTCTATAAAATAACTTATACGTGAAGTTCAAAGTATATTCATTCATTATAGCTCCAAACTGGAAAAAAGAATCATGTTCAGTTACCATGTGAACATCTGCTGTCATCAAGTTTTCATGACTCATGTTTACCGCGGTATATTGTTATTGTTGTTATGTGCCATGGAGTTGGTTCCGACTCATAGCGACCCTGTACAGGGTTTCTGAGGCTGTAAATCTTTACAGGAGCAGAAAGCCTCATATCCCCGGTATGACAGAGTAGAACTGCTCCATAGGGTTCTCTTGGCTGCAATCTTTATAGAGACATCACCAGGTCTTTCTTCCAGAGCACGTTTGAATGGGTTTGAACCACCAATCTTTAGGTTATTTGTTGCTGTTAGGTGCCTTCAAGTTGGTTCTAACTCACAGAGATCCCATGTGCAACAGAATGAAGCTATGCCCAGTCCTGCATCATCCTCATGGCTGTTGTTTAAGCTCATTGCTGCATCTACTGGTTCAATTCCATCTTGGTGAGGTTCTCCCTCTTTTTTGCTGATCCTCCACTTTGCCAAACACAATATCCTTCTTCAGGAACTGGTCCCTCCTGATAACATGTCCAAAGTACGTGATATAAAGTCTCTCAATTCTTGCTTTTAAGGAATAATCCAACTGTACTTCTTCCAAAACAATTTTTTCATTCATCTGGTAGTCCATGGTATATTCAATATTCTTTGCTGACACCATAATTAAAAAATATTGATTCTTCTACTGTCTTCCTTATTCACTGTCCAGTTTTTGCATGCATATGAGGCAAGTGAAAATACCATGGCTTGGGCCAGGTGCACCTTAGTCCTCTTTGCTTTTTAACCCTTTAAAGAGGTCATTTGCAGCAGATTTGCTCACTGCAATAGGACCTTTGTTTTTTTGGCTGCTACTTTCCTGAGCATTGATTACAGATGCAATTAAAATGAAATCTTTGACAACTTCAACATTTTCTCTTTGATTATCATGATGTTATCTAATGGTCCAGTTGTTTTACGTTGAGGTACAATCCATATTGAAGAGGTGTGCAGTCTTTGATCTTTATCAGTAAGGGCATCAAGTCTTCTCTTTCAGCAAGCAAGGTTGTGCCATTTGTATACCACAAGTTATTAATGAGCCTTCTTCCACTCCTGATAAATTCTTTCTTCATATAGTTTAGCTTCTCAGATTATTTGCTCAGCATACAAATAGAATAAGATGATGAAAGGATACAACCCTGGTGCACACCTTTCCTGATTTCAAGCCATTCATTATCCTCTTATTCTTTCCATTGACTACCTCTTGGTGTATGTAGAGGTGTATGCATGAGCCCAGTGAAATGTTCTGGAATTTCCATTCTTTGCAATGTTAGCCATAGTTTGTCATGATCTACACAGTCAAAAGCCTTTTCATAGTCAATAAAGCACAAGTAAACATATTTCTGGTATTCTCTGCTTTCAGCCAAGATCCATCTGATATCAGCAATGATAACCTTTCTACATCCTCTTCTGAATCCAGCTTGAATTTCAGGCAGCTCCCTGCCGATGTACTGTTACAATCATTTTTTAATTGTTTTCAACAAATTTGTACTTTATGTGTGAAATTAATGATGTTGTTAGATGATTTCCACATGTTGTAGGGTCACCTTTCTCTGGCCTTAAGTTTTTTTTAATGATATATATAATGCCAATTTCTTAAGTTTCTTCATCTCTCACCTTACATAAACCATAATATATTTACAAAAATTGCATGTAAAGCTGTCTGCCAATAAAAACAGTAAACCTAGGAAGATGTTTTGCAGATGTTAAACACAATATATTATTATGAAAGCCTGTATATACTTAACATATGGTACTGTAGGATAAGCACTGTACTGCTAACTGCAAGGTCAGTGGTTCAAAGCCACCAGCTGTTCCTTGGAAACCCTACGCAGGGATATTAGCAGTCAGTACCAACTTGATGGCACTTAGCTACAACAACATACTTCATCTTGAAGACTATTATTCCAGGACTCATTTGAAAGGAAAGCATACACATTTGATTCTTGATTATTATAGAGTTGTGGTGTCATTAGGCTGTGTTTTCTTTTTTCTTTGTGCCTTTCTGACCAATGGCAAGATCTTCAACAAAGAGATCCAGAGCAGGAGCTAAATAAAACTAATCAATTTGCCAATCTTTTTAAATAAAGGTTTGCTGAGAAATAAAGAAAACCTAGAACCAAAAATAATGTACATCAACTGAGAGTAGTTAAATTATGTTGTTGTAGGTGTCGTCGATTCGGTTCCAATTCACAGCAACCCTGTGCACAATTGAACACAACACTGCCTGGTCCTGCGCTATCCTCACAATTGCTGTAACACTCGAGTCCATTACTGCTGTCACTGTGCCAATTCCTCTTGTTGGGTCTTCCTCTTTTTTGCTGACCCTTCACTTTATCAAGTAGGATATCATTTTCCAGAGACTGGTCCTTCCTGATATCCGTAGTATGAAAGACAAAGTCTCACCATTCTGGTTTCTAATAAGCACACCGTGTGTATTTCTTCCAACACACAGACTGTTTGTTTTTCTGGCAGTTCATGGTACTTTCAATATTCTTCTCTAGCACCACAAGTTAAATGTATAAATTTTTCTATGGTCCTCCTTATTCACTGTCCAGCTTCCATATGCATATGAGGCTACTGAAAATAAAATTGCTTAGGTCAGGCTCACCAGTCCTCAAACTGATATCTTTGCTTTAGAATACTGCAAAGAGTTCTCGTGCAACAGATTTACCCAGTGCAATATGTTTGATTTCTTGACTGCTGCTTCCATGAGCATCGATGGTTGATCAGAGCAAAAGGAAGTCCTTGACAACTTCAAACTTTTCTCCATTGATAGGAATGTTGTTTATTGATCCAGTGGCGAGGATTTTTGTTTTCTTTACATTGAGATGCACTTCATACTGAAGGTTGTGGTCTTTGATCTTCATCAGAAAACATTTTAAGTCCTCTTCACTTTCAGCAAGCAAGGTTATATTATCTGCATATCATAGGTTGTTAATTAGTCTTCTTCCAATCTTGATGCCACATTCTTCTTCATATAATCCAGATTTTTGGATTATTTGATCAGCATATAGACTGAATAAGAATGAGGAGAGAATACAATCCTAGCACACACCTTTCCCAATTTTAAACCATTCAGTGTCCCCTCGTTCTGTTTGAACTACTGCTTCTTGGTTTACGTACACTATTCATGAGCACAATGAAATGTTCTGAAATACCCATGATTCACAATGTTATCCCAGTGTCATGATCCACACAGTTTGAACGCCTTTGCAGCGTTCTACTTTTCTGGCAT
>NW_006408678.1:7553137-7575481 GCF_000296735.1 Chrysochloris asiatica | reverse complement strand
GGATTGTTGAAAGATTTCTATTTGTAGTCCATCAATTCCTGATCCTTGTTTTTGCCAGTGCCTTCAGTGCAGATTGAACTTCTTCCTTCAATACCAGTTCTTGACCACATAGTATGTCTTAAAATGGTTAAACATCAACCATTTCTTTTTGGGACAGTGACTCTGGAGTCCTGGTGTGGCACTGTGGGATAATGCACTGGACCAAAATGTCAGTTTGAACCACAAGGTCGGAGGTCAAATTCACCTTGTATAGGAAATCTTATACAAGGTCACTATGAGTCAGAAGTAACTTGAAGGCACTTAACAACAACAAATACACAGTGACTCTATGTATTCCTTCTATCTTCTGCTTTCTGCATCCTTCAATATTTTGCCAATAGAATCCTTCAATATTGCAAGTTAAGGTTTGAATTTTTTCTTCAGTTCTTTTAGCTTGAGAAATGCTGAGTGTGTTCCTCCCTTTTAGTTTTCTAATTCCAGGTCTTTGCATGTTTCATTATAATACTTGTCTTTGTTTTCTTGAGCTGACCTCTGAATTTTTCTGTTCAGCTCTTTTACATAATTTCTTCATCACTTTTGTATCTCCACACTAGATAGCAAGTTTCAGTCTCTTCTGGCATCCATTTTTATCTTTTCTTTCTTTTTTTTTTTTTTTAATGTTTTATTGTGAATTATGTGGAGCTCTGGTAGTGTAGAGGTTATGAATCAGGCTGCGAGCCACAAGGTCAGCAGTTCGAAACTAACAGCTGTTCTGTGGGAGAAAGATGAGGCTTTCTGCTCCTGTAAAGATTTACCGCCTCGGAAACCCTGTGCAGGGTCGCTATGAGTCAGAACTGACTCCACGGCACATAACAACAACAACAACAACAACATGTGATAATTTACATGGGAGAACATTAGTTTTACATTCGTCCTATCATAATATCGTTTCATTGCCATGGTTACAATCCCCTCCATGCATCATCAACCAACCAAAGGGTAGACCCTGCAAGCCTGCCCCCTGGTTGTCAGCACACAGCCCCTCTCCCTCTCTGGGTCTAGAGTCCCCAGCCACTCCATCTCTCCACATCATCACCTCTGCTTCCATCTCTGGCATCACTGCTTCTCTGGGTAGGATCCCACTCTCAGCTCTTCTCCCTTGATGGTCCCAGGGACCTCCGCTCCTAGACTGCAAAGTTAATCATTCCCCTCGTTTTGCTACAAAACGTCTACCTTTACATTTCCAATCCTCACAATCAGTCTTGATAACAATAATTCACTATTGTATCACAAGAGACCTAGGTTCCCTCTTGAAAGCTTGTAAGCCAGTCTCTTCTTGCCTTTGTAGACCCCCACTTTGGATAGCCAATGTCCAAGTTGCCCATCCCTGTCTATTCTGTGTAAGGAGGGGGTGGGAGTGATCCTTGCTGTAAAGATTTGTTCCCTCTTTTGAGCTACTGCATCTATAGGTGTAGGTTAAGTTCATCAAACTATATCAGACTGCTCTTTTTTTCCTCTTCTTTCTTCTTCTAGTTGAGCTCTGATCATTCAGTCACTGAAGCCAGGTTAAGTGGGCATTATCTCCAAGTGTGGGTGTTCTTGTGCATATGCCCTCTCTTATCAGCTGGACACTTCACTCTCCACTCTAGTCCTCTGTGGATATGTCACTGACTCTGGGCCGAAGACTCTCCAGGTCTTGCCACACTGCTGGCCAACCATCTTTCCTGTCTTTTTAATGACCTTTTGCTTTCTGCCTGTATAATACTCTTGATGTCATCCTATGCCTTTTCTGGTCTTTGGTCATTAGTGTCTAGTGCATCAGAGATATATTCTTGAGATGATCTTTAAATTCAGGTAGGAGATATTCAAGGTCATATTTAGGCTCTCGTGGACTATTTTTTAAGAAAAAGCTTTTTGTTGTGAATTGAGTGTCATAGTTTACATGAGAGAACATCAGTTTTGCACTCTTCCTGTCGTATTTTGTTTCACTGCAATTATTACAATCCCTTCCATGCATCAAATTCAACAGTAGTTACTTCTATTCCCTGTTATTTTTGTTTTTTATGTACACAAAAACACTCAAAAATATACAATCATTTAACCAAAGGGCACATTCTGCAAGCCTTCCTCCTATAGCCTTTCTCTTTCCATGAGTCTAGAGTTCTCAGTTGCTCTATGTCTCCATGTCATCACCTCTGCCTCCATCTCTGGTGTCGCTGCTTCTCTGGATAGGGTCCCACGTTCATTCTGTTCATATTCCTCTCCCTTGGTGGTCCTACGGTCCTCTGTTCCTGGAATGTTAGATTAACTATTACCCCCTCTATGTTACAAAACTTCTACCTTTACAGTTGTGACAATCACAATTAGTCATGATAACAATTACTCACTATTGAATCATATGAATATTATTCCCATCTCCTTTTACCAGACCCGCCTAGACAAGATGAAAACTATTCAGTGGGGATTCTACTTAACCCCACACACTCTTAAACTAAATTCCCTCTTAAAAACTTTTAAGCCAGCCACTTTGTACCTTTGTAGCCACCCCCACACCTCACCCCACCTCCATTTTAGGTAGCCAATGTTCTTGTGGACTTTTGAATTTTTTTTCCTCAGCTTCATCCTGAACTTGCATATAAGTTATTGAGTTTTACAGTTGGCCCCTGGCCTTGTTTTGGCTGATATTGAGCTTTTTCATTGACTCTTCCCACAGATGCAGTCAACTTGCATCCTGTGCAGTCTATCTGGTGAGGTCCATATATACAGTCAATCACCTTTTATGTTATTTAAAAAGGAATTTACAATGAAGAAGTCATTGGTCTTGCAAAATTCTATTATTCGATCTCCAGCATTATTTCTGTCACCATACTTCCCAACTACTGATCCTTCCTCTTTGCTTACAACCTCTGCATACCAACCACCAGTAATTATCAATACATCATGATTGCATGTTTGATCAATTTCAAACCGAAGAAATGGTAGAATTCTTCAATTTCATCATGACTGGCTTTAGTGATTGGTGTGTAAATTTGAATAATAGTGATATTCATTGTGCTTCCTTTTGTGTACCATGGGGACGGCCAGCAACCCAGTTTGTAATCCCTTACACTACCAGAGTTCCTGGTCTTCTTAGTAGGTATACGGATATTATCCTATCACATATACCATTGTACTTCAGAATAGATCTTGAAATGTTCTTTTTGACAATGAACTTAATGCCATTCCTCTTGAATTTGTTGTTCCAGACATAGTCAACCATATGATTGCCAGATTCAAAATGGCCTCTACCAGTGCAATTCAGTTCACTAATACCTAGAGGATCAATTTTTATGTGTTCAATTTTATTTCTCACAACTTCCAATTTTTCTACATTCGTACTTTGTACATTCCATGTTCTGATTCTCAGTGGATTTTTGCAGCTGTTTTTCCTCATGAGTTGTGCCTCATCAGTAAATGAAGGTTCTGAAAGCCTCCATTTGTGTCATCATGGTCAACTCAACTTTGAGGAAGCAGCTATTCCCTGTCCTATTTTGGGTGCCTTCCAACCTAAAGGACTCATCTTCCAGCACTATATCTGACAATATTCTGGTGTTATTCATAATGTTTTCATCTTCCATCACTATACCTGACAATGTTCCACTGCTATTAATAAGTTCAATGGCTAAACATTCAGGAATAATCTGCCTCTACTTCTTTCAGGTCTGTTTTTAGTCTAGAAGCTTTGTTGAAACTTGTGCACCATGGTTGACCCTGCTGGTATTTAAAATACTAGTAGCATAGCTTCCAGCATCACAGCAACACACAAGTCACCACAGTACAACAAACTGACACACAAATGGTAGTTTCCTGGTGTGGCAATGTGGGATAAAGCATTGGACCTCAAGGCAGTCGGAACCGCAAGGACGAAAGTTTAAACCCACCAGCCGCTCCTTGGAAATTCTATACAGGGTTGTTTTGAGCTGGAACCAACGCGACAGCACTTAAAAACAACAAAGTCTTAATATAGAATACTTGGTATCTGTTAGGAAAAATGAGGTAGAACTGTGTTATAGCATGGAAGGATCTATTAAACAAAAGAAAACAAGGAGCTGAACTGAACAATTTGTATACTATGATCCATCTATGCAAAAATGAATTCCTAATCTATAAATTGAAACAAAATCAAACCCACTGCTGTTGAGTTGAAACTGACTCATAGTCACCGACAGAGCAGAACTGCTCCTTTGGGTTTTTCCGAGACTGTCAATCTTGATGGGATTGCCTCATCTTTCTTCCACAGAGCGGCTGGTGGGTTTGAATGGCTGCTCTTGAAGTTAGCAGCTCAGTGTTTAACCTACTGCACCACCAGGCACCTTTACACGTAAATACAAAGAAAGGTCTGCAAGGATGAACTCCAAACAATTAAACTTTGGAAAGTAAGATTATAATGGTGGTTGATAACAAAAGATGTTTACTTTTTATCTTGTATAATTTTAAAGTTTATAAACATGCATGTGTACTTTTCATTAATTTTTGTACTGAGGTATTTTTATTTACATACCATAAAATTCACTCTTGTGCACTTTAAGGAGTCCTGGTGTGGGTGCTATAGGCTAAACACTTGACCACAAGGTCGGTTTGAACCTCAAGGTTGGTGGTTCAAACTCACCAGCCGCTCCTTGGAAACCCTATACTAGGTTGCTATAAATCGGAACCAATCCCACGGCACTTAACAAGAGCAGTACACTCACCAAATTATGAAATTATCTAATCCCAGAATATTTCATCACTCCAAAAAAGAAACCTATAACTGTTAGCAATGACTCTCCATTCCCATGCTTCCTCCAGTATATTTAATTTTTATTAACTTTTAAAAGAATAATAGGGAAAACTTAAAAAAATCTAGAATGTTGTCTCTACATTTTTGGAGGGTGAAATCCAAGAATTTAAGCTCTGTCCACCCTTGGCTATGGATAATTGGAACAGAATACCAATTTTTTGATGTTTGTAACAAAATGAAATTAAAAGCAACTATCCTCGAATTCCTTTTTGTAACAGAAGCTATTCACCCGCGTACCCTTTGAAATACTATCCACAGATATTGTAGACAGTGCAGAGGAGGGGAAGGAGACGGAGGCAATGGAGAGGGGGGAGACACAGGGAGGGAGGTGTAATAAACTCTGAGTGGTGGAGAGAAGGCTATTTTCTTGGGCCACCTGCCTCTCTAATCTTCATTAAGCAAATAGGAAGGACTCATAGTACTTTAACTTTTCCTATGGCTACCGGTAGGTGGTTTGGTTTTTGTTTGCTGTAAGTGTAGCCCGGAGACTAGCAGCAACAGCGACTTTTTTTTTTTTTTTTAATTAGAAATGAGTATCAGACCCTACTCTTGAATTAGAGTGTATTTTAACAAGGTCCCCATGTAACTCGTATCTATATTAAAGTTAAGAAGCATTGCTGTCTTAAATTCCCCAAAGACAATTCAGAGCAGCTGTTTCCTGCAGGAGACAGAACAGGTGGGCCAGGTAAGGGGCGGGCTCAGCACCCGGAGGAGCAGAGTCCAAGGCACCTGTCCCCAACCTTCACTAACATTTGGCTAGGATCTATACAGGACTACCTGTCCTCCTTTTCCGATAGAAGCCATCTCGAGGGCTCACGAAACTCGTCTCGCTCCGTCCTGGGCCGCGAAACTCTCTCCGATCGCCAAGGCTACGAAAACGTGGAGTCAAAAGAACCGCCATGAGATCGCGAAGCTACTCCTACCGCAGCTCCGTGACTCCACCCCCACCTACTTAGGGGGTGGAGTCCAGGGACCGTTCGGGCATGCCCCTTCCGAAGCAGCCGGAAGTGACGTCATGCCAGGGCCGGCAGGTCTTTCGGTTTTCTGCCCCCTCCCTTATTTTTCCTCCCCAGTCCCTCCCCTCTTCTCCTTCTTCCCTTGTCGGGCTCCAGCTTTCGCGGCCGCTAGCGCGGAGAAGGCTATGGAGTAAACGGGCGGGGGCGGCCAGGTGCCGAGGCTGAGCTGGTGCAGCCACGTCGCGTTTGGGGGGGCGGGGGAAGCGAGTTCCAGCGCCGCCCCTCCCGGGAGGTGAAAGGAAGAGGTGAGTGATCGCCCGCGGCCGCCGAGCGACCTGTGCCCGGGGCCGCGCTCCGCCCGGACGCCCTAGGCCGACGTGTAAGGAATCGGGAAGGACCTGCACTCGGGGTAGGCCTCCCAGAGCCGCCCCGCTGGCCGCTGTTGCCTGGTGACGGTCAGCACAGTGGACTCCCGTGTGAGCTCGGAGTCGGGGAGCAGCGAAGAGAAGAGTGGCTCCAAGAGGCCCGAGCCCCCCGAAGAGGCTTCGGGGGAACGGAGACCCGCAGTCGGAGGGGGAGTCACCCGCGCCGGCTTGGGAGCTCTGGTTTCCGCAACGGAGATCGGGGGTTCCCTTTTGGGAAATTGGACACTGCTCGGGCCGGGGTGCGACAGCTCCCCTCAGTTCTGAGGTCCGCCTCTGATAGAGTGGGTTCTTCCCCACCAGGGCCCTGTCGACCCGCGTCCTTGTCCGATTGTGGCGATAGTTCGGGGAAGAAATGTTATTGTGTGAGGTGGGTGGGGCGGGTGTTTTGTTAAGCATAAAAGTCCCCTTGGTAGCACCTGCTATCTTGTTTTACTAAGCGGTTGAAGGCTTTGCCCTAAAAAGATAAAAGCCTGCAAAAACTTCATGGGATCTGACTGAGCCCGTTCCAGTGATCTGTGATCAGAGAGACCGATATTATCTGCCCCTCTGGTATGACGCTGTAGAATCAGCACTGGAATTCGAACCACAAGGATGACAGTTCAAACCCTCCAGCTGCTCCTTGGAAACCTTATACAGGGTCTCTGTGAGTCAGAATGGATTCCACAGCTCTTAGCAACAACCAAGGCACTAAACAACAGAATATTATCACATCTGCCCCTTTAACAGTCTTGGTGACATTCCGGACTCAAGCCACTTAGTTACTAGTGATTTATGTCAGTGGTGACTTAATTGTAAATTGGCAACTGTTTGTTTGTTTTTATTTTGTAGATCAGATTTGGGAATTAGTTTATGATTACATCTTTTCTCCCTCCCCCGAATTGGATTCTACAAGTGAGTAGTTTTCTGAATTGCATGTCTCTTTTTTCTGGAAAACGATTAAAGAAAATGTTCCAAACAGCATGGTTGTGGCATGAAAAGCCAGGTGCTTCCTTTTGGACTTTGCAAGCCTTTTTGTTTGTCTTACTCTTATTTTTTAATATAAATATTAATTTTTTGAAAGCTTATTTATCAGCTGTATGCATACATGTTTGACACAGCATTAAATTGTAGCAAAGGACGCTTTGAGGGACTTGCCTTATGAAACTTTAGATCCACCTTACACACATGCAAAAACCTATTCTTTGTCTCTAAGATCCGTGTTGTTAAGTGCTGTTGGATCAGTTTGGACTGTCTGTATAGAGTTTCCAAGGCTGTAATTTGGAACAGAAACCCTTATCTTTCTCTCTCTGAACGACTGGCAGGTTTGAACCGTGGAGCTGTGGCTCCCAGTTCAGTGTTTATCCGAGTCACCGCGCTCCTTTACAATCTATAACACCCAATAAAATAAATGCAGACACATTGCATTCCTATACAATGGGATATTTCTGTACAGCTCAACCCTATAATTTAAAGGTTTCAGGTTTGTTTGAAATTCATGATCTATTCCTCAAGAAAAAATGACACCCTTTTGTTTAGATCAATGACTACCATCCCTTCTATAGGAGTAAAAGTTTGATAATTTCCTTTATCAATATCTTCTTTCCTACTCAATCTATTCTGATGTCTTACTGATTTTGGCTCTTGAATGTCTCATAGCTGCTGCTGTTCATCTACCTCATTACTATCCTAGTTCTGGCCACCATCATTTCTCATCTGGACCACTTCACTAGCCTGCTACTTATTGCACTTCTACACACTCTGGCTCACTGTGTAGTTTTCTTCTCCAAACTAGTGCACTATTCTAAAATGCACTCACTGTTTTTAAGGTAGATTACAATCTTTGGCATGCTCTACAAGGCCATGTTTTAATAGTCTCTTCTCCACAATATTTTTTGGCATTTTTTTCTCTCCTCCACCCTGTCTTCCTTTGAGGTTTTCTTTCTACGGCAGGTACATGTGACTTTGTTGTTGTTGTTAAGTGCCGTCGAGTCGGTTCCGACCCATAGCGACCCTGTACAGGGTTTCCGAGGGTGTAAATCTTTACGGGAGTAGAAAGCCTCATCTTTCTCCCGCGGAGCGGCTGGTAGTTTCGAACCGCTGACCTTAAGGTTCGCAGCCCGATTCGTAGCCACTACGCTACCAGAGCTCCTTAGCTTATGATATTTTCTTCTGTCTCAAAGTTTTCTTATTTACCGTTTTTTTTTTTTCTTTTAAATACTATTTTATTATGTTGTTGACAAAACTTCATACAACTTGTTAGGTTCCTGTTTGACAATTTTCCACACAAATTATTGTAACATTGTGTGTTAATGCTACATTTTTCATAATGATCAACACTGTCTCTGGCCATTACATTTCCAGTGCTCTAGTTTCATTTTAGTCTTTTCTTTGGAGTAAATGTTAACCATTTGGTCTCATATAATGACTTTTTAGTAGAGCACCAATCTTATGCGTGATATCTTTTATTTTGTGTGTCACTCTGCCATTTCGCATGATCAAAGGATAGTTTCAATTCAAGATTTAAAGAGTCTCCCAGGACTCTAGTTTCAGGGAGCCCTCTAGTCTCAACTGTTCCAGTTGTTGTTGTTGTTATGTGCTGTGGAGTTGGTTCCAACTCATAGCGACCCTACACAGGATTTCTGAGGCTGTAAATCTTTATGGGAGCAGACCGCCTCATCTTTCTCCCGCAGAACCGCTGGTAGTTCCGAACTGCTGACCTTGTGGCTCGCAGCCCGAACCTTTTTAAAGAATTTGAGTTTTGTTGTACGTTTTTCAGCCTTTGTATATGGGACCATTTATTGTGACCCCTATTAATAGTGGTAGCTGCGCACCCTTTAGTTCTGGTCTCATCATCGATGAGGTCGTGGCTCAGGTAGGCTATTCACTTTGTAGACTTGGTTTTTCTGCTCTGAGATTTTGCTTACCTTCGTAGTCTTTTCTTCCTCGTGAGCATGGACCAATAATTGTATTTTAAGTGACTTCCGAATGCGTTTAAGACTCCAGACGCTACTCTCTTCACTACATGGTTGCTATCGTTGTTAAGTGCCGTCTAGGTTACAGATTATGAATTTGTAAACTATATTATGGTGCTAGTTGTCCCATGAGACTGTGGTCATTAGGCTTCAAACCTAGAAAACCAATCTCAGCAGGTGTAGGATTATGTCTGAGGAGTAGCTGTAGTTGTGTCTTCAGTAAATTTATGTGCTGTACGCACATACCTGTATTTACACGTAAGTACATACTTCTGTTTGTTCTCAAATATTCTCACACCTGTTTTGAGGCGGCTTCAAAAAATTTTGTAGAAAAAATGGAATGAAAAGATGGGAATTTTTCCATGAACTTTCTGAAGCCCCTTCACATGCCTATATTGATCTGCATGTGATTGTTTTGAGGTCTTTGTTGGAGTTGTTGCCATCTTATATGTGAATTTACAAATTCTTTATGACAAACTGTCTTTGTCTTGAGCCCTTCTCAGTGACACTTACTGTGCCCATGCTGTACTACTCTTTCTTTTCATTTAATTAATGCTTACTCATCATTCAGCTCACTTCAGGAAGACTTTCTTCATTAGGATGTTGTTGTTGTTGTTGTTGTGAAGTGCCGTCGAGTCGGTTCCGACCCATAGAGACCCTGTACAGGGTTTCCGAGGGTATAGATTCCCCTAATTACATGTTCTCATAGTGCTGTTGCAGTGTTGCCATATTTATTAATACTTGTTGAGTACGTAACACCAGTTATCACCTCCAGGGGAAAAGTTCCATCGTTGAAGATAGTATTCCACTCCATAGTTCACAGGAGTCTGGGTCTCTAAGAAAGACACAACTCACACCCTAGCATCAGCTATCACTTCCCCATGGCCAGTGGGTCTCCCTCTGCAGCCAGCGCACACAACCTTCTTCTGCTCCTTCCCCTGTCCACTGGGAACAGAGATATGAGTGGGGTTGGCTGTATGCTGTATAACACAAGCATTTAGCTAAGCAGCTTGTGGGACTGTTGACGTGTGCTCAGGGCAAGGAGGAAAGGATGTTTTCATAAGATACTAGCAGCTATGAGATGTGTCAGAATGTCCAGGGAAAGAGAGCAGCCCACACTATCAGCTCATCCAGGAAGCCCGGCCAACACATCTGGTCTGGAGTACTAAGTCCTTCAGCATATTCGATGAATATATAATTAAATTAATTCACTGAGTGCTAACTTTGCCAAGCGTTGTACTAAGCATTTTACGTGTTATGGTTGTTAAAGTGCCATCAAGTCAGTTCTGATTCATAGTGACCCTGTATAGGGTTTCCAAAGAGCGACTGGTAGGTTTGTAGTTGACTTTTGATCTCACTGTGCCACATGGATGGCATTTTTCCTTTTTCTGGATTAGAAACAGAGTGAAGGAGGATAATTGATGGATGGTCACAGAGCTTGTATTAGAACTGCCGTTTGAACTCAGGTTGCCTTGCAACTGAAGAATACTTGTTGTTATGATGTGCTGTTGAGTCAATTCCGACCCATTGTGACCCTATATAGGGTTTTCATGGAGTGACTGGTGGGTTTGAACCACTGACCTTGCTATTCAAACTGACCTTGCAGTCCAGCGCATTATCCTGCAGCACCACACCAGGACTTAACTGTATAACATGATTTGCTGTGCATCACCCAGTGTGCTTGCTCAAAATAGAAATACCCTAACTGCACAGATTCTGATTCCAAAAATGTGGGGTAGTAGATAGGCATTTATATGATTTAACAAATTATCCAGGTTAATTAGATATTCACTGAAGTTTGAAAACCAGTGTCTTAGTACCTCAGTACATCCTGAATCTCAGCTTTCATATATTCTACATTGTAGATTTCATACTTTCTCAAATCAAGGAATAACTGTAGGCCTAAGGAAGTGACCTTATTTACTCTAATTTTCTGCTCAGTTATTTCTTCTCCACTTTTTTAGGTAAAGGGTCTGAATAGTGAGAAGGTACCACTCCTGTATCTGCGTTTTTAAAATTAATAATTTCAAGAATGGGATTGACTTGTATATATTGTACTAGTTAAGTGGACTAGAAAGGACTGGAATTTAATTGCTCCTCAGTACCCTCTTACATGACCCTGTTGGTTTTAAGTGCCATCCAGTCATTTCTGACTCATAGCAACAGGACCCTGGTAACAACTAAGAAATTTGGTCTTTGTATTTGCCTACTCTAGGCATTTCATGAGGTGGTGTTGATTATGTGCTTACTCTTAGCAACCCTGTATAGGATTTCTGAGGCAGTAAATCATTACAGGCACAGAAAGCCTCATCTATCTCCTGCGAGAAACCAGTAGATTCAGACTGCTGACCTTGCGCTTAGCAGACCAGCTCGTCATCCACTATGCTATCAAGGCTTCTTTGTCAAAGCATCTCATATGTGTGGGATCGAACAATAGCTGTCCTTTTGTGTCTGGCTTATTTGACTCAGTATACTGTTCCAAAGTTCATGTTGTAGCATGTGTTAGAACTTTTCCTTTATGGCTGAATACTATTCCATTATATGAATTTATCACATTTTGTTTATCCATTCATCTATTGATGGACAGTCAAGTTGTCCTTACCACTTGTTTATTGTGAATAATGCAGCCATGAACGTTGGTGTTCAGGTATCTGTTGAAGTCCTTGCTTTCCAGTCTTTTGGGTATATACCAAGAAGTGGAATTGCTGAGTCTTAGGAGTCCTGGTGGTCCTGTAGAATAAAGCACTGGACCGCTAACCACAACATCTGTGTCTCAGACCTACCAGTTGTTTCTTGGAAACCCTATACTGACTGGATCACTATGAGTCAGAAAAAATTGTCAGCTCTTAACAACAACATGGTAATTCTAAGGAGCCCTGGTGGCTCAGTGGTTTAAGCACTTGTCTGCTAACTGAAAGGCTTGCAGTTTGAGCCCATCAGACTCTCCATGGGAGAGCTGTGAGTCAGTCTGCTTTTATAAAGATTATAGCCTTGGAAACCGTATGGGGTAGTTCTATCCTGGAGGATTATTAAGAGTTGGACTTAGGGGCAACAGTTAGAGTTAATTCTTTGATTAACTTTTTGTTGTTACTTCTGACTAATAGCAGCTCCTTGTGTGTGCAGAGTTGAACTTCATAAGGTTTTCAAGGCTGTGATCTTTCAGATGCAGATCACTAGGTCTATCTCTTGAGAACCCCGCTGGGTGAATGTAAACTAACATCTCTGTTAGTAGTCTAATACTTAGCTGTTAACACCATTGGAGAAACTGCCAAATTGTATTTCCCAGTGGCTGTACCATTTTATAATCCATCAGCACGGGTGAGGGAGGGTTCAGATTGCTCTGCAACCTCACCAATACTTGTTGCTCGTTTTTCTGACAGTAGCCGTCCTACTTGGAGTGAAGAGATCTCGTAACAGGTGTTGAAACACTCGTGACCGTTGAATGTTTTTTCACGTGCTTAATCGACCATTTGAACAGAAATATCTGTTCAAATCTTTTGTCCTTTTTTTTGACTTTTGGCTGTTGAGTTGTTGGTGTTCTTTTTATATTTGGATGTTAAACCCATAGCAGATGTATATTTCTATCTTGAGTTCATTTTCATATTTATTGTGTTTTGTAGGTTCTGTTGCATGTGAACATCCACTTGTCCCAGAGCCATTTACTGGGATTAGTCTTTCCCCATTGAAGGGGCTTGGTACCTTTACCACAAATCTGTTGACCACAGAGAAATGGGTTGATTTCTAGACTCTGAGTAACATTCCATTGGTCTCTTTGTGGGCTGTTACACCAGTATCCTAGGAGCCCTGGTAGTGCAAGTAGACTAAGCAGTGAGCTGCTAACCAAAAGGTGGGCACTTCAAACCCACCAGCTACTCTGTGGTAGAAAGATGAGGCAGCCTACTTCCGTAATGTTTTAGTCTCCAACTCCCTACGGAGTAGTCCAACTCTGACCAGTAAGGTCACTGTGAGTGGGAATTGACTCAACGACAGTGGTTTCGTTTTGGTTTATACCAGTTTCATACTGTTTTGATTTATGTAGGTTTTTAGCATGTTTTGAACTCAGGAAATATGAGTCCTCTTTTTTCTTTTCTTCCAAATTGCTTTGGCTATTTGAAACACCTTACAATTCCATATAAATTTGAGAATTGGCTTTTCTGTTTTTGCAAAGAAGGAGCTTAACGTTTTTATCAGGATTCCATTAAATCTGTAGATTGCTTTGGGGAAATATTCTTCTGTTTCTCTTCTTTGTGCTACTGTAACACTACATGCAGTGGCATTTTACCATGATATAGGCTAATGTCGTGGTTGGGTTACCTGCCTGTCTCTTTTCCAGTGAATGGTAGGGTCCTTTGTCTATTTTCTTCTTTATCTTCTCAGTTGTTTCTTAGTATACATTAGTGTTGACTTCGTCAGGGTGACCAACAGGCATCTCAAATTTGAAATGGCCATTCTGAAAATACCCTTTGTTTTCATACTGAACTATCTGTTCTTTGCAGATATTCCCTCCTTGTCTTGACACAACAGAAATTCTTCTTTCTGGAATATTTCTTCCAAAGTTGGAGGAATGGATACGTAAGTTTTGATAGGGCTTTTGTATCTGTTCACCTCCCTGTGAAAATCGGCAGCAGATGCTCATGAAGAACAACTTGAACAGCAAATAAATGTTTTTATAATGCCAATAGCAACATTTTCTAACTGCTTACATCAATGCAGAATTAAAAGGGAAAATGAATCTGTTTCCATTTACATAGTTTAAATCTTTAATAGAAGGAAGTAGGTTATATTTACATAAATATGATTTAATTAACAGAAAATGGCAAACAAACTACTATTACGTTGGTCTAGTGGTCTTCAAATGTTTCTGCGTGTGTATCTTCTAAATACTTTTTGAAAACAGTGTACTCCTCTGTTTATGTTGATGTCATCTAAAATTTTTCATTAGAAGTTTAAATCATTGCAAAAATTCTAATTTCTAGGTTGTTGGATATTGTGGTGTGCTTTACTTTCATCAAAACCTGGAGCTATAAAACAGGCATTTTTGCACACATGCCTGTGACAACCATCTTACTTTTTTATGGGGTCTGGCCTGGAAGAAATAAAGTACAACCCCCTTAAAATTTTTTTTAACTAATGTCTTCTTGCTTTACTCTTAAGGAACTTTCAAAGTTAATACATTCTCAGATTATTCTCCTCCCCTCACCTCAAAATGTTTTACAACAATGTAAATGCCATAACATAAGAATGAAATGGCTACTTTTCTTTGATCAAGTGGGAGAAATTTGTAAAGAAAGGATGGTTGAGGAGAATCTGCTGACCACAGACTTGTTTTCAGACAAATCAGTTTTAGGAATGACTAGACATGGAAGCTGAAGATTTGGAAAATGATAAAGTTTTTAAACCTTTTTTTGCATGGACCCTTTTGACAATCTAGGGAAGCCTATAGACCCTTTCTCAGAGTAATCGTTTGTCCATTTCTTGGGAAGTCTGTTAGGAGTTTGATTGTTGTTGTTGTTAAGTGCCGTTGAGTTGGTTCCGACTGATAGCAAGCATTTATGGGGTTTCCAAGGAGCAGCTGGTGACTTTAAACTGTGGACATTGTGATTAGCAGACAAGTGTTTATCCTACAGCATTGAATCTGTAGATAGATAAGTGGAGAATTGACATCTTAATAATGCTGAATGTTCTAACCCATAATCACAGTGTATCTGTCTGTGTGTTTAAATCATCTTCAGTTTCTGTTAGCAACATTTTATTGTGTTCATTCCATGGATCTTTAAAATGTTTGTGAAAATATTCCATTAGCTTTTAATTCCATGTTTCTAAGAACTTTTTTCCCCATAGTGCACAGTTTCTTTCATCAAGAAAACTTCTGATTACCTTTCATAACATTGATCTCAACAATATTTTAGTCCTTTTGTGATTGACCAACTTCTCTCAGCATAGTGTCCTCCATGTTCATCCATATTGTGAGGTACTTTGCAGATTCATCCCAGTTTTCAACATTACCTAGTATTCTATCTTGTGTATGTACCAAAGTTTGTTGATAGGCATTTAGTCTGTCTCCATCTTTTTTATGTGTTGCTTATAGACAGCATATTAAAAGATCTTGTTTTCTTATGCATTCTGCTCTCTGATGTCTCTTGACTGGTACATTTAATCCATTTATATTGAATGTAATTATTGATAGGCATGAATTGCTTGCTGTAATTTTGCTGTGTGCTTTTGTGTGTGTGGTGCTGCTGGTTTGGTTTTTCACATAATTTTCTGCACTGTTTATTTTATTTGTGTTTTTTCTTTTTATTTTCTTTCAAGTCGTGTTAATGTTTACTAAATCTTTCTGATTTTCCACTTTTTGATGTGCGTTGTTGTTGTTAAGTGCCGTCAGGTTGGTTCCGACCCATAGCGACTCTATATAGAGTTTCCAAGGAGTCACTTGTGAGCTTGAACCACCAACCTTGTAGTTCAAACGGCTTAGCAGTCTGGCGCATCAACCCACAGCACCACACTGGGTAAATTACATTTAATTTTTTTCTCCTCTTAAAAAAAGTCTGTTTTATTTTGAAATCTACTTGACTTCCTTGCCATTTTGAAGGTCTGTATCTACACTATTCCCTCTTTTTCCTTTGTAGCTGACTTCTTTATAAATTGATATCCCTGGTTCTCTAGTGTCTTGTAGGTTTGTTTTACTTTAACTACTTCTATATTTGGATTGAGTTCTGGGTGGTGTTGCCATGTATGGTAATCTCAGGTTGTTGCCTCCTGTTGTTGGTTCTCAGTCCAAAGAATACCCATTAACATTTTTTAAAAAATTGGTCAGATCATTAGAAATTCCTTTAATTTCTGTTTATCATGAAGCAGCCTAGTTTTGTCATTGAGGGACAGCATTCCTGGGTATTGGATTCTTGATCGACAATTTTTTTTCTTTCAGAGTTTTGTATTTGTTGTCCCATTGCCTTCTTGCCTACATGGTTTCTGCTTAGAAAGCAGAGATTAGTCTTATTGGTTCTCCTTTGCAGGTCATTTTTCCTTTTTCTCAAGCTGCTTTCAGGATTCTTTCCTTGTCTTTGGTTTTGGAAAGATTGATTGTGATATATCTTGGTGATTTTCTTTTGGTATCTGTCCTGTTGGGTTTGTTGAGCTTCTTGTATGCTTATCTTCTTGTCTTTCATGATGTTAGATATGTTTTCTTCCAGCAACTCCTCAACAATTTTCTCTGAGCTTTTTATTGTCTCTTCAGTTCTGGAGTTCCGATATTCCTCTTCATGTTGTTCCATATGGATCTTAAGCTGTCTTCAGATTCTTCATTTAGCTTACTAGTACTGAGAGATTTATCTTCAATCTCACTAATTTGGGCTTTCATTGATTCAAATCTACTCCTTTGCCCTTTTCAATGTATTGTTCATTTCTGAAATCTTAGTATTAATTTCTGAATTTCTAGTTGCAGCTTTTGTATTGTCACCAATCCTTTGTCTATTTTGCTTGATAGTTATTGTAGCGTTTTCTTGAATTCTTCCTTATTTTCTTAGGACTTTCCATAAATCATTTGGCTGTACTTAAGTATCATTCTCTTGAATTCGTTTTCAGGTAGTTCTAATGCCTTTTTTTCCTCAAAAATGTTTTCTAACTCTGCCTTTTGGTCACTAGTTTGAGCCACTTTGTGGTTTCTTCTTGTGAACAGAAATTGTCTTCTGCTGTTAAGACTTTGTGGTATTGCTGTATTTATACTAAGTTGATGCTTGTATGTTGGTGTATTCTTTGGTACTTACCAACTGCCTCCTGGTGATTGTGATCAGGAGATGAATTTGTGCACTGTTCTCTGTACTATTCACTTAGTTCAGTTTAGGATGGATTTGGCTGATCTTGGTTGTCGTTGATCCAGTGTATAGCAGCTAGTATTGGCTCTTGCCCAGTGGGTAGGCTGGACTGTATGAATGTGGTTGCTAGCTCCTGTTGGGTGAGGTAAGAAGAGAAAACACATAAACAAGATAGAAGGAAAGCAAACACAAACCAGCAAACAGCAATGCACAAAGAAAATAATAAAAAAGGAAAAGGAAAAAGAAAGCAGAAACACCTAGAAAAAGAATACAAAAACCAAAGAGAAAAAAGAGGAAGAAGAAAATAAAGAATAAAAAAAGAAAAGAAAAATAGAAGCAAAAATAAAAAGAAAGAAAAAGATCGAAATGCAATTAGGACGAGGAATGAATAATAGAGAAAGAGACCAGAGAGGAGTAAAAAACAAAAAACAAAGAGGGATGAAATAGGAGAGAAGCAGGGGGTAACAAAAAATGAAAGAGGAGATAGAAACTAGAGAAAGCAAGAAAGACATAAGCAAAGGAGAACAGAATAAACAAGTAGAAACAGTGAAAGGAAAAAAAACCAAGGCAGATGCCAGGCCCAGAAAGTAGAAAATTCTGAGTTCTCTTGCCAGGCAAAGATGTCATGTCCTGGGTGGAGAAGGGTTGAGAGATGGACTTACTGTAGGGCCAGGTGTTTGTTTTAGGGACCCAATCTGAAAGCAGGTTGTGCAGATCCCAAAGCAGCTGGGTTATCGGGCTACTCCCGTCCCAGAAGGGAGCCAAGGATGAGAGGTCTCTCTAGGCCATGGCTGTCCAGAATTGACTCTGGAGTAGGCCACAACTAATTCCAGGTGCCGGGCTTGGTGCTGCTAGCTCCCCACACACTTTGACGTGACTTTGACAGCCTGGAGAGCAGGAGCTTCCCTAGGCGTGTATGCGGATGGGGGTGGCCTCACCTCTGCTTATAAGAGTAATGTGGGTATAAGAAAAAGAAGGATTGCACCCCTTCCTGTCCACCAATGAGTGGCATACTTCTGTCCCACTTACTGCCCTCTTGCCTTTAAAGTCGCCCATAAAATTTCAAGATGGCCACACTGTGGCATGGCCGCTGGCACAGATCGTTCCTTTTCTGTTTTTGTTTTCACCCCCACGTTACTGTTCAGCTGCTTCTCCTAGTGAGGGCTGGTCCAGGGCTGACCAGGGCTGTCTCTCAGGTTTGGAGCAGGACCCGCCCAAATGGAGTCACTGTGTACTGCTCCCCCTCCTTTTTGGGGCCCCACACTGCTATGCTTACCCCATGCAGCTCTGACTACCTGGAGAGCAGGAGCTTTCCTTGGGGGGAGTATGCTAGTAGGGAGAAGGGGGCTGGTCTTGCCTCTGGCTATGAGGAGAGTGTGGGGAACAAGACTGTACCTGTGTCTCTGTGAGCCACAGATATATTTCTGCAGTACTGATAAGTTTTCTAATCTCTGAAGTCAAGCACTCACAAAAGCTCAAGATGGCCACTGCGTCTGAAGCTCTGACTTCCAGAGCTATCATCTGCATCTGTTTCATTTAATTTTCTGTATCTTTGTTACAGAGGGTCCACACAGCCTTTCTGCCCAGACTGCTGTCTTGCCATCTTTGTAACTTCATATTTTTTAGTCCGTTTTGGGACATCATTGAATTTAAAGGAATTTGTCTATGTCACCCAAACTGTTGGATTTATAGGCATAAAGTTGTTCATAGTATGTTCATATTATTATTTCAGACTGTAGGATTTATAGTGATTTTTTTTTTTTCTGGTGTATTTCTGATTTTGCTAATTTTTTTTCTTGTTTTTTTTTAAAAGATTTTTGGTTTCATTGATTTTTCTCTTTCATTTCTTTATTAAGTGGGTTATTAAATTATATTAAATTGAAGTTGTTTGATTTGTCCTCTTAATCTTTTATTTCCTTCCTACTACAAATTTTGAGTTTAATTTCCTATTTTTCCCCTAACTTACTGTGGTGGATACTTAGATCATTTTCTTAATTATCTAATGTGGCATTATATGATAAACACTTGACTACAAACCACAAAGTCAGCTGTTCAGACCCACTAACTGCTTCTCGGAAACCCTATATATAGGATCACTTTGAGTTGAAACCCAAGCCAACTGTACTTAACAACAGCAACAAGCTGTTAACAGAAATGTTAATAAAACTTTATCAAGCATGATGTCCTTCTCCAGGGATTGGTCCCTCCTGATAACATGTTGGAAGTAAGAGAGATGAAGTCTCACCATCTTGGCTTTTAAAGAGCATTCTGTCTATACTCCTTCCAACACAGACCTTTGGTTCTTCTGACAGTCAGTCCATGGTACCTTTAGTATTCTTTTCCAGCGCTACAACTCAAATGCATAAATTCTTCTACTGTGTTCTATATTCATTGTGCAACTTCAATATGTTGTTATTGTTGTTCAGTGCCGTTGAGTCGGTTCTGACCTATAGCCACCCTGTATAGGGTTTCCAAGGAGCAACTGGTGAGCTTGAACAGCCAACCTTGCAGTCAAACCGACTTTGCAGTCTAGTACATTAACCCACAGCACCACACCAGGACTCTACTTCATTATTGTTGTTATATGCCATGGAGTCGGTCCTGACTCATAGTGACCCTATACAGGGTTTCCGAGGCTGTAAATATTTACAGGAGCAGAAAGCCTCATCTTTCTCCTGTAGAACAGCTGGTAGTTTCGAACTGCTGACCTTGCGGTTTGCAGCCCAATTTGTGACCACTATGCTACCAGTGCTCCTCCACTTCAATATGGGGGCACTGAAAATACCATGGCTTGGGTCAAGCACACCTTAGCCCTCAAACTGACATCTTTACTCTTGAACACTTTAAAGAGGTCTTGCCTTTGCTTAATGCAGTACATTGGATTATTTCCTGACTGCTGATTGCATGAGCCTCCTGCCCACCAGCACACAGCCTTTCTCTTTACATGAGTCTGTATCTTCATGCCATCAGCTGCTCTATCTCTTCATGCCATCACCTCTGCCTCCTCTGTTTCTGGTTAGGATCACATGTTAAGCTCTTGCTTTTCCCTCCTGATGGTCCTAGAGTACTTCTTTGTTCCTGGAATGCAACATTAACTACTACCCCTTATTGTCATATACACACTTCTACCTTTACAGGAGCTCTGGTAGCATAGTGGTTATGAATCGGGCTGCTAACCTCAAGGTCGGCAGTTCGAAACTACCAACAGTTCCGTGGGAGAAAGATGAGGCAGTCTTCTCCCATAAAGAAAGATTTACGGCCTCGGAAACCCTTTGTAGGGTCACTGTGAGTTGGAACTGACTCCATCGTACTTAACAACAACTTTTATAGTAGTGACAATCGCAATTAGTCATGATAACAATTACTCAGTACTGAACCAAAAAAAACCTTTATCCCCATCTCCTTTCACCATACTCATCTAGACAAGATGAAAACTATTCAGTGTGGATTCCTCGTCCCACCCCCCGAAACTAAACTCTCTTTCCAAAACTTGTAAGCCAGCCACTTAGTGTCTTTTATATTGTTGTTAGGTGCCATCGAGTCGGTACAGACTCATAGCGACCCTATGTACAACAGAACGAAACACTGCCTGGTCCTGGGCCAACCTCACAATTGTTACCACGCTTGAGCCCATTGATACTGCCATTTGGCCAACCCATCTCAGATGCTGAGGGTCTTCCTCTTTTTCTCTGACCCTCCACCTTACCAAATATGATATTCTTCTCCAGTGACTGGTCCCTCCTGACAGTATCCAAAGTATGAGAGACGAAGTTTGGCCATCCTGGCCTCTAAGGAGCACTTTGGCTGCACTTCTTCCAAAATAGATCTGTTGGTTCTTTTGGCAGTCCATGGCACTTTCAGTATTCTCCTCCAACACCATAACTCAAAAGCATCAATTCTTCTGCGGTCTTTTCTTATTCACTGTCCTGCTCTCACATGCATATGAGGTTATTGAAAATACCATGGCTTGGGTCAGGTGCACCTTAGCACCACTATTTTAGGTAGCCGATGTCTAAGTTGCCCGTCCTTATTAATCTTGTGTACTGAGGGACTAGGCTTGATCCTTGATGTGAAGGCTCCTTCCCTCTCAGTTGGTATTTTGAGCTATTACATCCATAAGTAATTGAGGACTGTTTTTATTGACAGATTTTTTTTTTCTATTATAGGATACTTGTGCTTATTGATATGTCAAATTATTATTGATTATATGTTGAACACATGAATGCTACATTGTTTAATATCTTTTTTTCTCCTTCTTCCTTTCTTAAGTATTGAACTTTGTTCTGGTAAGCCATTACCTAACTGGTTCCTTTTGATTATTTGATGCTTTTGTTTGTTTGTTTGTTAGGGCAGGTTTAGAGTCACTCTTAAGACTTGGGTTTCCATAGTATTCTTTCAGTGATCAAGTTGAATGATTTGTGAACTCTGGACTTGCCCTCTAACCTGTTAATTGCCTAACCTAGTAGAATTTCACATTGCATATGCACAAACAAAATCATCAAGGGATCGCCCTGAAAATTTCTGGAGCTTTTTCATTTTAGCTTCCTTCTCTTTGACATTTTATTTGAGAACGTCTAGCAACCTCAGCCTCCCTAAATTCCAGTTTGTCTCTTCAATTATTCTCCATGCACTGTGGCTTGTAATGTGCCTCCAGGCAGAAAGTTGGCACCGTCCTTGGCTTCACCTTGAGCTTTTCTTTCTCACTAGAATCACAGACCCTTGCTGCCAGTTGTCTGATGTTTGAAAACATTTGTTTAAAATATTTTGTCCATGTTTCTAATTCTTTAAGGTGAGAAAGCAGATTCAGTCTTTGTTCATCTATCAGGGATAAAAGTTAGAAAAATATTTTAAGTAGTGTACATAAAATAAACTGTATAGAATGATCTTTAAAATCTTGCTATGATGTGGCAGTACATATATTTTTAATGCGCTAAACAGCAATTTATTAACTTTAAATAGCTTAATGGGGCTTAATAGTAATTGTTTCCCTCTGAATTCATAACTTGAATTCAAATTAGAAGCTGCTTAACTACCTTAAAACTCTCTGTATCCATGTTCTTAGGTGTCATTGAATTGCTTCTGACTCATAATGACCCTATGCACAAGAGAATGAAACACTACCCAGTCCTATGCCTTCCTCATGTTGTTGATATGTTTGAGTCCAGTGCTGCTGCCACCATGTCAGTCCATCTCCTTGGGGGTCTTCCTCTGTTTTGCTGACCCTCTACTTTACCAAGCAGGATGGCCTTCTCCAGGGAGTGGTACCTCCTGAAAACACGTCCAAAGTATGAAAGACAAAATCTCGCCATCCTGGTTTCTAGGCAGCACTTATTCCAAACCAGATTTGTTTTTTTCTGGCAGTCCATGATACTTTTAATAATTTTCTCCAACACCATAGTT
>NW_006408678.1:7540315-7552127 GCF_000296735.1 Chrysochloris asiatica | reverse complement strand
ATTTCTTCATATGGATGAGTGAGCACCTCTAGTGCTGTATTAGTTTGTTGAATGATTTCAGTCTGTATTGTATTCCTGGAGCCTTGTTTTTCTCTAAGGCCTTCGCTGCAACTTGAAATTCTTCCTATAGTACTATGGTTCTTTTATCATGTTATCTCTTGAAATGGTTGAACATCATTTCTTTTTGGTACAATGGTTGTTGTTGTTATTGTTAGGTACTGTCAAGTTGGTATTGACTCACAGTGAGCCTGTGTATCTGTTTCTCCTTATTTTGAGTTGTGCCCCATCAGCAAATGAAGGTCCTAAAAGCTCTACTCCATTTCCATCTTCATGGTCAACTCTGTGTTAATCTCTTCCTCAGTACTTTTTGAAGTGCCTTCCAATGTGAGGGAGGGGCTCCTCTTCTGGCACTGGAGCTGACAGTGTTCTGCTGCTGTTCATAAGGTGTTCAGTGGCTAAACACCCATCAGCAGTCTGTCATGACTTCTTCCTAGTGTGTCTTAGTTTGGAAGCTCAGCTGAAACCTGTCCACATTAGGTGGCTTTGCTGGCATGTAAAATAACAGTGGCATAGCTTCCATCATCACAGCAACATGCCAGCCCCTACAGTACCACAAGCTGACAGACAAGTGGTGGCTATACCCACATAATATATCCCCCCAAAAACCTTAAGGTTACCCCAGCATTATAAGTGTTCTGGTGTGGTGTTGTAGGCTAATGCGTCAGACTGCAGAGTCATTTGAACTGCACGGTTGGTGGTGTAAGCTCCCCAGCTGCTCCTTGGAAACCCTATACAGGGTCTCTATGGGTCAGAATCGACTCGACAGCACTCAACAACAACAATCTTTAGACAGCAGATATCATCTCAATTAGAGTCTCTTTTAATTTACTAAATGAGAAATGTTAAGCCAGTTGTTAGTCTTTGTAATAATTATTGATCGTTAAACCTTAAGAAATTGCCAATTATTAATAATGCTATTGTTAAGTACTGTTGAGTCTGTTCTGACTTATAGTGACCCTGTATAGGGTTTCTGAGGAGCAGCTTGTGGGTTTGAACTGCTGGCCTTATAGTTTCCAGTGCAGTGCTTATCCTACAATGTCATACCAGGAGTCCATTATTAAGAACACTAATTATTAAAGCAATACAAGTAGTCATTAATTAAAAAGCTACGTGAAACGTTAAAAATATTTTTAACCTCATGATTGTGTATATTTTATTTTCTTTGCCATCATTTTTGGTTTCCTTTAGAAAACATCTCAAATGCTCTCATTGTTAAACAGTAATTTTTATTTAATAGTGAATATTGTTAAGTGCTGTCAAGTGGGTTCATAATGAGTTTTAAATCTTTGAAGGGTCTGTGTTCATTCCCTTTGTGTCAGTGTCAGGGTGAATATACTTGTGTATCTCCTCCTCCTGCTCTGTGTGAACTGAGTTTGAGATGAGCAGTTTAGTTTCTGTGCTTAAATTTACATTCAAGTGTATTCAGTTTTCTGATAATGAAACCTACACTTTTTTCTGTGTAGGGTTTTCATTGTTTGGGATATTAAACTTTTCAGACTAAATGTGAATGTTATATGCTTGAACATGTAAAAAACACCTGATCAGTGCTCTCTGTTGCCATGTGTCTTTAGGTAACTGCACCTGCGTGGTTTGGCAGCCATGGAGTCCATGCTTAATAAGTTGAAGAACACTGTTACAAAAGTAACAGCTGACGTCACCAGTGCTGTAATGGGAAATCCTGTCACCAGAGAATTCGACGTTGGGCGACACATTGCCAGTGGTGGCAGTGGCCTAGCTTGGAAGATTTTTAATGGCACAAAAAAGTCAACAAAACAGGTCAGCTTTAATCCCATGTTAGTTAGGAAAAGCACTTTGTAAGTACCACAAAGTGCATGTGTACATTGTTATGTTAGAAATGACCTAAAGTTTTTTATTCCTCTTGTTTCATCTCCTAAAGTCATAAAGTCAAGGGCTTTCCAGTGTGCCCTGAGTCACCTAGTTACAATGGACATACTGGCTCATCTTGTAGTAAAGTTTTATGCAATAAACTGATGTGTCACTTGAGCAAGTGAATATGTTGTTATTGTTGTTAAGTGCTGTCAAGTAGATTCCAACTCACAGCAACTCTATACAGGGTTTCTGAGGCTCATCTGGTGAGTTTAAACCATTGACTTTGTGATTTACAGTCCAGTATTTATCCTACAATGCTACATTTTAAGATATAATTGATAAAATTGATCATTAAATATTCTTTTCGTATCTGTCAATAAGTTATAGACCAGTTAAATTTATACCCAGTTAAAATTTGCCAATGTTTTGTCTTTTATTTAGTACATTCCTATTCACTTTTTCATTGTATAGCTCTGTAGGTAATAGGTATCTATGATATTCTTTAGTGTTTAACCTGATGGGTTTTACTGTCAGGAGAAGTTAAGTTTGTGTCATATAATAGTGGGTTTGCAATACGATTATGTCCAAGTATTTTAAAGCTAACTTCTTTTGAATAAGAGTAGATTGACTGACTTGCACAAATTTTTTTCATATTGATCCTTGACCAAGAGATTCTTAGAAATTTGTGATTGTTAATTTTACTTAATAGCTCAATGTTGGAATTGTTAAATAAGAAAAAAATCTCTAGGTTTAAAACCTCTGTAGAAATGCAGTTCTTAAAAAAAAAACAAACCATCTTGTCCAAAGTGCCTTTACTTTCCTGCATGTGAACCTTGGGAATTGTAAGAAGTGTGAGATTTATTACACACATGGGGCTTTAAAAGATGCATAGAAATATGGGATGAAAAGTTTATGGACTTTTCCTACAAACTTTTGAAGTCCCCTTATACTTCCCAGTGACTACTGTAATGAGTTGTAGGTATTTGTTATTTGCTGCTTTTCCAAAGTTATCTTATTTTCTAAACAAACACTGAAGGCCATATTGGTTTTGGATTTCCTTTTATGAAGTAGGAATCTTGGTTCTTTGGTGTTGTTGTTAGGTGCTGTCCCATCGGTTCTGACTCATAGCGACCATATGCACAACAGAATGAAACGCTGTCCGGCCTACGCCATCCTTCCAGTTGTTGTACTTGAGCCCATTGCTGCTGCGTCTCTGTCAGGCCATTTTGTTAGAGCTCTTCCTCTTTTTCGCTGACCCGTCACTTTACTAAGCATGATGTCCTTCTCCAGGGGCTGTTACATGTCCAGAATTTGAAAGACAAAGTCTCATCATCCTGGCTTCTAAGTAGCATTCTGACTGTACTTATTCCAGCACAGATTTGTTCTTCTATGATACTTTCAGTACTCTTCTTTAACACTATGGTTCAGATGTGTCAATTCTTCTACAGTCCGTCTTATTGTTTCACATGCACATGAGGTTATTGAAAATACCATGGCGCACTTTAGTCTTCAAACTGACATCTTTGCTCTTGTTCTTGTGCAGCAGAGTTGCCTAATGCAATACATCATTTGATTTCTTTACTGCTGCTTAAATGAGTGTTGATAGTGGATTCAAGCAAAATGAAGTCTTAGACAATTTCAGTCTTTCTTCCGTTTGTATGGATATTGTTTACTGGTCCAGTTGTGAGGATTTTTGTTTTCTTCACATTGAGGTGCAACCCATACTGAAGGCTATGGTCTTTGATCTTTATCAGTAAGTATTTTAACCTCTCTTTGTTTCCAGCCAGCAAGGTTGTAGCATCTGCTAATTCTGATGCCATGTTTTTTTTTTTTTCTCATTTATTCAGTTTCTCTGATTATTTGCTCAGCATACAGATTGAGTAAGTATGGTGAAAGGATACAACCCTGGCACACACCATTCCTGATTTTAAACTATTCAGTGTTCTAACGACTGCACAGATTCCTTATGAGGACAGTGGAAGTGTCTTGGAACACCTGATCTTTGCAGTGTTATCCATAGTTTGTCATAAGCCATACAGTCAAAAGCCTTTACATAGTGAGTAAAGCACAAATCTTGTGATAGGTTGTTGTCATTTGGTTTGTACCTGACTTGGAAATCTTGTTTTTAATGCCATTTGGTTATAAGTATTTAATGAAGTCCAAGACTTGTACTTTAAATGGATATTTTATGTTCTGCATCTTAAATCCTGATTGAAGCTATCTGTTTTGAATATTGTTTTCTTTCTTTTCATAAGAACTAATCCAAAACTGAACATGGTTATTTGGGTATTGTTATTGTTGCTGTTGGGTGTTGTAGAGTTAGTTCTGAGGAGTGGCTGGTGAGCTTGAGCTGCCGACCTTGCAGTTCAAAGCATCTTTGCAGTCCAGTGCATTAACGCACAGCTCCATATTAGGCATTTTAACAAAAACCATCAGACCTTGGCTACCCAAAATGAGGAGGCCTACAAAGGCAAGAAGTGACTGGCTTACAAGATTTCAAGAGGGAGCCTAGATCCAGAGGGCGTGGAGGAAGGTAGAATCTCCACTGAATAGTATTCAATCTGTCTGGGCAGGGCTGATGAATGGAGATGGGGATGGCACTCATGTGGTACAATAGTGAATAATTGTTATTAGGACTGACTGTGAGGGTTGGAAATGTAAAGGTAGACATTTTGTAACAAAAAGAGGGGAGCGGTTGACTTTGCAGTCCAGGAGTGAAGGGTCCTGAGACCATCAGGGGAGAAGAGTGGAGTGTGAGACCCTATCCAGAGAAGCAGTGATGCCAGAGATGTAAGCAGAGACGATGACGTTGAGAGACGGAGCGACTGGGAACTCTAAACCCAGAGAGGGAGAGGGTTTGTGTGCTGAGGACCAGGGGGCAGGCTTGTGGGGTATACATTTGGTTGGTTGATGATGCATGGAGGGAATTGTAACCATGGCAGTGTAACAATATACAATAGGATGAATGTAAAGCTAATGTTCTCCCTTGTAAACTATCACAGAATTCACAATAAAACATTTAAAAAAAAAGTCACCAGTGAGATCATAAAATTATGTAAAACATTAAATGACCAACCTCCAGTACTAGCTCAGTTGGCTTTTATAATCATAACAGGAAAACAAAAGAATGCTAAATTTACTAAGTTCTGCGTTTTAAAAATTAATGACGTGGTAGTTTAATAGTGTTTTCTTGCTTTAACTGACTAGATTCTTAGGTGTGTATGTTGATGTCAGTAGTTTACAGAGTGAGAATGATATTAAATACTCTTAGAGTGTCGGACTTCTGTTGTTCTTCATAGACCATGAGAGCCCAAGCCCCAGTGATGGAGCCCCGTTCTCAACTGCTGACTGCTAGAGCAGTTTTCTTTAGATATGGTTTTGAATTTTCTCTCTTTACCTCCTTTGAACTTCAGATTTTAGTTTTGACTGCTAACTGATTCCTTAAGAAATTGGTTAAGTCTTACTACCTTGGCACTGAAACATCATTTTACTTTTCCCTGAATTGAAGTTTTCATTCTTTTTCAATTGTCTTATTTTTATTAAAAGAGAGTCAGATTATGGATAGCCTAGAACTATGCTATCCAACATGATAGTCACTAGCCACACAGGATTATTCAGATCTCAGTGAATTTAAGTTCAGTTCCTTAGTTGTACTGGTCACATTTTAGGTGATTAATAGCATTTAACCATAGCATGGCTATTACTGTGCACATACAGAAACATCGTCAGAGAAAGTGTTATTGACTAAAGAGAACTAGAAGAAAAATAATGGGAAAGGTTACTGTTCTTAGTGTCTCATCCACCAACCCCCCCTTCCCACCAATAAGGAGACAATGAAGGGCATCTTTCTTTCTTTCTTGCCTCTCAGCCGTCTTTGACCTAGCATACTGTGTACTTGGTCGGCCTACTTGTTTGTTAGCAGCATATGTATCTTGAATTTGATATTGACTTAGAGATAAACAGAAAGTTAGGTATTCTAAGCTGGGGAATTCTTACACATTGTTTAAAAAGTAAAGACATGGAAGTATATTCTATTGTTTTTTAGTGAAATAAATACCATGACATAAAGTTTATTTCTGGTTTTTCCTTATCTCAAATAAACTTCATTTTTTACATATGATTTTCAAGAAAAGTACAGTCTCCAAGTTATAAGCTGTATGAATTCCTTACTATATCTTTTAGGACTTTGCAGGTAAGTCGGAACAGGTGCATACAGCTCTTAGTCTTTATTTTAGTGAAAGAAAGGCTCTAAGCCTTTACAAAGATTCAAAAGCTGCATATATAGCGAGTTAGAGTGACTGTGATGAAGAATTGTTGCAAGTAGGGGTTGGTTCAGTTGTTTCAAAGTGAGGAGTTGTTCATAAGCCAAATTTTGTAACAAGAATACTTGCCTCTATCATAATACAATATTATCAAGAAGAAACAAAAATCCAAAATAAAGAATTCCTTATGTAAATAGTATTTTCAAGGTTTGCATACCCTATTAGAGGTTATCAGTGTGCTTTTTTTCCATAGAAACGTTTCAAGCTTACAGTAGTGCCTTGGATTGTAATGATAATTCTCAGATCAGGTATGACTTTGACAATGTAAATCTCAGTATGTGAAGGCCCTAGAGAAGAGTAGCAGTAACAGCGCCTACAGAACAGGTAGACTCAGCACTGCACTGAGGACCATAAGGTCGCCTGTTCAAATCCACCAGCTGATCCTCAGAACTCCTATGTACAGGGTCACTGTGAGTCAGAACCAATTCGGTGGCCCTTAAAAACAATAACAAACATAGAACAAGTGAAAATAACATTTAGGAAACCTGTAGTGTATCATTTAAAAAGAATCGGTAAAGTTTATTTACTGGTATGTCTATTAACTTCATTATACTGGTTTGCTTTTATGCTTCCAAAAACCATTTTCTGTTGATTTTTATTGTTTTTGAAGGATGTTCATTAAAGAACAGTGAATTCTTTTTAAAGCGTACATAAGTTTTTTTGCTAAATAAAGTTCTTAAGCCAACACAGAAAAAGCCACGAAGATTTTATAAAATATTATTTAAATAAACTTAAGCAAATACAGTTTTTAAAACATGTTGAAATTGATAGCCTTTAGATATAATGTACTGGCATTATAAGTGATAGTTTAAACTGATACACTGATGGTACAAGCCATTAGTGCACCTGTGGAGTTGTTGTTTCCTTTTTGAGTGTTCACCTAACAGGGGTCACTGTTGATGTTAAGTGCCTTCAAGATGGTTCCGACTCATAGTGACCCTGTATAGGGTTTCCAAGGAGTAGGTAGGGAATTTGAACTGCTGACATTGAGGTTCAAACCAACCTTTCGGTCCAGTGCATTATCTCACAGCGCCACACCAGAACAGGGGTGGGGAACCTCTTTTCTGCCAAAACTTATCACATCATTTGTGGGCCATACAAAATTGTCAACTTAAAAGTTAGCCTGCTATACTTGGCCAAACATTTAATTAATGCACCTGTAATATTGAGGCACTAAACAACAACAAATATGGAGTCGTGGTGTGGTGCTGGTGGGTTAATGCGCCAGACTACAGAGTCGTTTGAACTGCAAGGTCTGTGGTTCAAGCTCACCAGCTGCTCCTCGGAAACCCTATACAGGGTTGCTATGGATTGGAATCGACTCAACGGCACTTAACAACAACAACAAATACGATGACTGGAAATGCAGTTGCCTTGACATGATCAGATCAAATGATTTGGCCTATGGAGTGGATCGGATATTCCCCACCCCTGACAAAACCATTTTTTTTTTTTTTTAATCGCCCCTTCATTTTAGGTAACCAGTGTCTAAGTTGCCTGTCCCTATCTATCCTGTATGCAGAGGGGATAGCATTGATACCTGATATGAAGTCTTCTTCCCTCTCTGTTGGTATTTTGAGCTACTACATCCATGAGTCATGGTGTGGCACTGTGGGTTAATGTGCCATACTACAAAGCCCCTTGAACTGCAAGGCTGGTGGTTCAAGCTCACCAGCTGCTCCTCGGAAACCTTATACAAGGTCGCTACAGGTTGGAACTGACTTGATGGCACTTAACAAAAACATCATCCATGAGTATAGGTCCTTTTTCACAACATTTTTTTTTTTTTTTTAATCGTTCTTTAGTCAAGTGCTACAAACATTTTAAGAGGACATCTGGAGAATGGAAATTATGTTTCTATTTAATTTGTTAAACATAAACTTAGTTTCTGAAATTTAAATATGTATAAAGATTAGTGCACCAGTCCTACGTTACAGCTGAATAAATGTTCACACGTGAACATTGCTAATTCTGTTTTCGTTCTTAGTCATTACTCACCACTGCTTTTATCTCCCTAGGTAACCATTGCCCTGTTCTTGAATATCTCAGAATAATTTTGCCTATTTTTGAAGTTTATTTAAATGAATCATATGGCTTGTACTGTGTTTGGCTCCTTTTCCTCAGTATGATTTTCATGAGATGCATTTGTGTTGTTGAACATAGGAGCAGTTTTAGTTTTGCGTTTCTATGTAGAGTAATGTTTACCTCTGCTTTATTGACTACGTGAAGGCTTTCCATTGTGTGGATCATGACAAACTATGAACAACATTGAGAAGTATGAGTAGTCCAGAACACTTCATTGTACTTCTGAGAAATCTGTACCTGCACCAAGAGGCAGTTGTTCGAACAGAGCACGGAAACACTGAATGTTTTAAAATTGGGAAAGGTGTGCGACAAGGTTGTGTTCTGTCGCCATACTTGTTTAATTTGTATGCTGAGCAAATAATACGTTTGGTGAGTGCCAGTTTTCCAGGATAGTTGTATCAACTTAGGAACCCTGGTGGTACAGTGGTTAAAACTCTTGTCTGCTAATCAAAAGGGCTGCAGTTCCAACCCACCAGCCCCTCAGTGGGAGAAATAGGGGCAGGTCTCCTCTGTCCGGTCGGGTTGCTTTGAGTTGGGATCGACTCAACAACTGTGGGTTAGGGTTGGGTTTGGTGTACTAGTAAACACTTCCATCAATGGTGACAGTTGCTCCGCGCCCTGCCAAACCTTTTTTAAAAAGCTTTTATTGTGAATTATGTGATAGTTTACATGGGAGAACACCAATTTTACATTCATCCTATTATATTTTGTTTCATTGCCATGATTACAATCCCCTCCATGCATCATCAAACAACCAAAGGGTAAACCCTGCAAGCGTGCCACCTGGTTGTCAGCTCAAAGCCCCTCTCCCTCTCTGCTCCATCTCTCCATGTCATCATCTCTGCCTCCATCGCTGGCATCACTGCTTCTCTGGGCTGGGTCCTGCACTCTGCTCTTCTCCCTTGATGGTCCTAGGGACCTCTGCTCCTGGACTGCAAAATCATCAATTCCCTTCCTTTTGTTACAAAACATCTACCTTTACATTTTCAACCTGCACAGTCAGTCCTGATAGCAGTTATTCATTATTGTACCACAGGAGTCTTATCTCCACCTACTTTCATCAGCCCTGTTCCAACAGATTGGAAATCCCTCAAGCTCTCTTGAAAGCTTGTAAGCCAGTCACTTCTTGCCTTTATAGTCCCCCACTTTGAGTAGTCAGTATCTAAGTTGTCCATCCCTGTTAACCCTGTGTTCCAAGGGGATGGGAATGATCCTCACTGTAAACCTACCAAACCTTTTTGTAGTTAGTTTTTTTAAATTTTAGATTTCCTGGGGGTCTGTTGGGTTTTTGAAAATTCCTTGAAAAATTCTTTGCTGCCTGACTTTTTAATGTCTTGTCACCTGACTTTTTAAATGTCTCCAAGATTGTGACTAAGCGTTGAGTTTATTTTGCTGTGCATCTGTTACAGCTTTATAACTGACCTAGTCTTTCTACAGAGTGTCCTGTATTGGATTAAAGTGGTTCTTTAAATATAGGCACTTCTTTAAACACATTCTTTTCCTTTTTTAGAGAATCCTTGTTTGAGAGCTATTTCTGAGACAAATGCCTTGGGTTCAATGTATTGACTTACAAATAAGTACATTTATGGGCATGTGTGCGCACATGCACATGTATGAACGTTTTGCTTGTTTCTTGGACTATTGTTGTTGTTTAGTGCCTTCGAGCCGGTTCTGACCCATAGTGACCCTGTACAGGGCTCCCGAGCAGCAGCTAGTGAGCTTGAACCACCGACCTTGTGGTTCAAACTGGCCTTGCAGCCCAGCACATTAACCCGCATAGCCACAGCAGCTTTTCTGTCTTTCTTGACAACAGTGTTCAGCTTTTTCAGGTGACTGCTCTCCAAAATGGATTTATCTGAACATTTTTATTAGTCTTCTAGTGCCCCACATTTACCATGACCTTATATGTTCTGATTTGCAGTAGATTTTCTAAAACTAGGGCACTTTCAGTTTTGTTTTCATTTTAAAGTCTTAATCTGCTGACCTGTTTCTTTTGTAATTCAGAAACTTAAACAGCTCAGGAATTTCATAATACTGCCAGTTAAATGACACTTTGTATGAGGATAGTAATTGATAGATTGACTTTTTTTTTTTTTTTTTGAGATCTAAAAATACTAGATTTATTCAACTTCCGGTTTGGGAGGCAGCAGATAGCCAGGTAGGAAAGGCTCCGTGGGGGAGGGATTGAAAACCCACAGAAACTGTGCTCACAGAACAACACCAGAGCTCTGTATCTACTATAAGGTCCAGAACGTCAGTTTCCTGCACTCACAAGTGAAAAAATAATGATATAAAGAAAAAAGAAGAAACAATGAAAGTGAATATACAAAGGATAAAGCATATGGGTAAGTAAAGTGAGGAAGAGTGGAAGAAAGATAAAGAAACAAAAACAATGAAAGGAAAAAACCATGACAGGTGAGCAGTAGCTTTCCTGGGAGTATACTCAGGTGAGGGCTGCCCATACCACTATTCATCAGGGTAATATGGGGTACAAGAAAAAGGTTTGCACCTCTTCCTCCACCAATAAGGGCTATGCTTCTGTGCCACCAAACACCCTCTGCATTCAGAGCCACCTGCAAAAGTTCAAGATGGCTGTAACCTGCCTGGTCAGCCAGCACAGATCACCTGCCTTCTTTTTCGTAAACCCCAGGTGTCTGTCCAGCTGCTTCTCCTATTGAGAGCTAATCCAGGACTGGCCAGGGCCAGCTTTGCAGGTTTAAGCAAGGTTTACCTGAATCCATTTGCCAGGGTTGGTGTGGATAGCTCCACACTCCTTTGACTGGGCTCACAAATGTGCCAATGAGCTCCATATGGCTCCACCCACAGGGAAAGCAAAAGCTTCACTGGAGCCCTCTAACTGAGATAAGAGTTCCTATAAGGCTAAAGGCTGTCTGTTCTGGGTGCCCTATCCAGAAGTATTTCATGCAAACCCCAAACACCTGGAGGATTAGGGTATTTCCATGCCAGTGGGCAGGCAAAGATGAGAGATCCCACTCATGCAAGGCTAGGTTACTAATCAGGGCTGGCCATGCTTCTGATCACCAGGAAAGTATGGGGACAACAAAAAACCTTGCACCATTATCTCGGAGAGTATGTTTCTGCAATGCCAATATGTTGTCTTGTCTCTGAAGCCACTCACAAGATTAAGATGGCCGCACTCTGTCTATCAGCTGGCATAGTTAGATTGATTTTTTTTTTTTCTTTTCTTTTTTTTTACTTTGGAAAGTAAGGGCAATGTTTATTATTAAATAGACTATAAAAGTTGAAAAGTTAGGATATGTGTTTTCATTGCAATTCTTAAATATACTAGCACTATGCCCTACTCCTTTCAGTCTCAAATCCAATGACACATCCTCAGGTTTTATCTTCTCTGACCTGTTAAGAGCAGAGTATTTCTTTGGACATTAGCATCTCTATGCTGCAGAGCAAGTTTAAAAGTCTATTCTGACATAACCATTTTGGTATTTTCTTTCTTTTTTTTTTAATGGTTTGATGTCTTTTTTTTTTTTTTTTTT
>NW_006408678.1:7531431-7539700 GCF_000296735.1 Chrysochloris asiatica | reverse complement strand
GAATGATTCTTGCTGTAAGGACTTGTTCCCTCTTTTGAGCTACTGCTTCCATAGGTGTAGGTCAAGTTCATCAAATTGTATGAGAATACTTTTTTTTTTTTCTCTTCTTTTTACTAGATTGACTTATAAAATTGTTATCTCTAATAATTTTAAGGTACCAGTCACCACTGACTAATCATAAAGAGTCCATAGATAGAAGTCACAGGGAAAAGCCTGTGTTTCCAAAAGACACCCATGGTGACTCAGAGGAAGAAGTTAGAGGCAGGCACAATTCCTGTTGAGGGAATCTTAAACACATGAACATTATCTTAGGTGTTATTACTGAAATAGTTTTGTTTTTTATAGAGTTCAGCTTTGTAATCAGCAAAATCATTTTCTAAAGTTATAAATGCTGTGTCAAGAGGAACAGCCTCTGTTGCTGCAGTTAGTATAGCTTGGGGAATAATTTCATGGCCTTTCTTGGCTAAAAATTTAGGTTATTAAGAAAATACTTTTTAGTAGGTAACTCTTTGCTGGTGTATTTTAAAGAATATTCTGTGATTAACGATGTTGTTGTTGCTAATGCCATCGAGTCAGTTACTTCTCAGAGATCCTGTATGGGGTTTCTAAGGATCAGCTGGTGAGTTTGAACTGCCAACCGTTCAGTTCAAACTGACCTTGTGATCCAGTGCTTATCCTGCAGTGCTACGCCAGGACTCCATAGGGTACCACATACTGCTTACATTTCATTTAAAATTTTTTGTATTAAAAAAGAACTTCAGATTTTAATTAGAGGTAACAATTGTAGAACCTGAAGTAGAAGATACATTTCATTTTTTCCTTATATTTGAAGATTTTTATAATGATAAATTGTGAAGGACTTTTATTTAAGATTCTAATTAAAAGCTTTTATTAGTTGCTTGATTTTTATTGACCACCTGAAACAAAAAACTAAACCATTGCCATCAAGTTGATTCCAAGCAGTAAGTATTGAGTATCTGTTAAGTATAAGATATCACATGATCAGATCCTTTGTGGGCACAGAAACACATAAGACGTGGTTCCTTTCTTTAAGAAGTTTGTAATGTACATCAGGAGTCCTGGTGTAGTGCTGTAGAATAAGCACTGGACTGTTAATTGAATAGTAAATGGTTCAAATCCATCCTACTCCTCAGAAACCCAGAGCAGGGTGGCTTTGCTTCAGAACCCATTTGGTGGTACTAACCAGCAGAAGCAGTATGTGTAAGGGGAGAGGAGTTTTACAGAAATAAGATGTTTTAGCAGAGTGGATATAGTAAGGTATTAAAACATCTATTAGAAATTAGATGTTGTTACAAAATCCTGGTTTGGCTCTGTAGGATAAGTACTGGCTTGCTAACCACAAGGTCAATGGTTCAAATTCTCCAACCGCTCCTTGGAAACCCTATACATGGTCACTATGAGTCAGGAACAACTCATAAGTACTTACCAACAGCAATAACCTATTATGATAAAGACATTTATTTATATATAATTTGATTTGGGTGAAATTTTGTAGGGCCAATTTTGTATTCAATAGTTCGTACGCATTTTGTTTCATGATATTGATTCCAGTCTCTACAATGTAACAGCATTCTTCCCACTTCCTCCCTTGTGATTACTATTTCCCTTCCTCCTCCTTTCCTTTGCTTTCTCAGCTTTATCCCTGAGCACATGCTCCCCATTTGATTTCATCTTGTGGATTGTTCTAAAAAAGTGAATATCTTCTTAGTGTTATTGTCCCCCTTTTAGGCCTTGGGGTGATCTCAGTTCCGGACCTAAAGGGTGACTAGGGACCAAAGCATCAAGGGTTCCACCAGTCTCAGATCTGTAAGCTGGTCTTTTTATGGTTTTTTTCATCCTACATTTTTCTTGTATTTTATCCAGGACCTCCTATTGTTATCCCTTTCAGAGTGGTCAGCCATGGTAGCCAGCCAGGTACCATTTGGTTCTTCTAGTGTCAGGGTAATGGAAGCGTGATCCTTCAGTCCTTTGGAGTAACTGTTTTCTTGCAAGTTTTATTTTCTTCAGTCTTCTTTTCTCCGGACAAGGACAAACCAATAGTTGCACCTTAGAAAGCCACTTACAACCTTTTAAGACCCAGTTGTTACTCACCAGTGTAGGCTGTAGAACACTGGCTCTGTGAACTCTTGTAATGCCAGTTGACCTTGGTATCCCCTGAGACTATCTATGATCCTGAGCCCCCATCCCAGTGACATGATGGCAAAGATTTTGAACAAATAGTTCTATCCTATTTTGGGAGATCAGTAAGGTGCCAGAAGAATTTTAACTAGTGATAGCTTTATAGTAATTGATTAATTTTAATTAACTTATTGAAACCAAAAGGGAAAATACTGTTTGAGATAGTTGATAATGAATTCTAACTACTTAGGACTTTTTGTCCTAAAACAAATTAATGTGTGTGAGAGAGAATTTGTTTTAGAATTTGTTTTATTCTTAAAGGTGAATCACATTTCATGTGATCTTTTTTTTTTTAAGTTTAAAATGTCTTGAAAAAACAAACACATTTAAATTAGATACATTTATAAAATGTGTTATAGCAGAACACTTACTAAAAAAAATTGTGTTCATGAATGGTGAAATTGGAACTTGAACTGCTAGGTCATTTATTTTTAGTTCAAGTTAATATTCTATTCAGCTCTTACCTCCAGATTGCCTAGTCTCTCATAATGATGTTGTTGCAGTTAGGGACCTTTAAGTCAGGTCTGCTGAGTCAGCTCCAACTCCTACTGACCCCTGTGTACACCAGAGTGGAACCCTACCTGGTTTGCACCATACTCCCAATTGTTGCCGTGTTTGAGCCCATTGTTCCAGTCACTGTGTTAACCCATCTTATATCGAGCTATGAGTGCTTGTTTGATATACTCAAATTAAGTCATTGTTTTTCTGAAGTCACATATCATATTTTACTAGTGTAAATGTTCAGTGCCATCAAGTAGGTCCTGACTCACAGCGACCCTGTATAGGGTTTCCGAGGAACAGTTTGTAGGTTTGAAGAGTTGATTTTGAAGTTAATAGTCTAGTGTTTATTCTAAAGCTCCACACCAGACTCCTTTTTTTTCCCCCCAGTAGGGTGGAGTCCTGGTGTGGTACTGTACAGGTTAAAGCACTGGACCACAAGGTTGGCTTTAATCACAAGATTTGTGATTCAAACTCACCAGCTGCTCCTTGGAAACCCTATACAGGATCTCTATGAGTTGAAACTGACTTGATGGCATCTGGTAGCATAGTGGTTACGAATCGGGCTGCTAATATCAAAGTCAGCTGTTCGAAACTACCAGCGGTTCCATGGGCAAAAGATGAGGATTTCTGCTCCTGTAAAGATTCACAGCCTTGGAAACTGTTGTACAGGGTCACTGTGAGTCAGAACCGACTCTATAGCACATAACCAACTACCAACAACAAAAGGGCATTTTACTAGGGTATTTTAAATTTGTTGACCCTGTGTTATTTCTAGGGGAACAATGCTATATTGTCTAAGAATACGGCAAACTTTTATGTTAAAGGATTTGACTCTTGGCTCTTAACGTCCTTGTTGTGAGATCTGAGGTATACCATTTTATTTCTCAGTGTCCTCATCTATGAAAGGAATTTAACAATAACTTGTCTTGCTGGGTTCCTGTAAGATATGGAATAATTCCTAGAAAGAACTTATCACAGTTCTTGGTACATGATAACTATGTAAATGTTCTTTATTGTTATTTCTATAAATATGCAGTTGACTTGGAGCCCTTGTATTTGTAATGCCTGAAATGGTAGCTATAGAATATATTATAATAATTTCACTCTTTATTTTCTTCCTTTTATGACTTGTCTGAAAATAACAAGATGTAGTTATTGTGTTGACCTTGAAGTCAGCTTATTACTCAAGAACAAAGTTTAGTTCAAAGTCAACACAAGTAGTACGTGAAATTACAGTTTAGGTTTCTGTGACTCGAGTGTACTCTCTTCTCTACTATGCTGTGCTATTTGCTTTCTGAATGTTTATGTCTGTGTGTGTATGTGTGATATATATATGTAGTAGTAAGTTTGCGTTGCATCATTTTATTTAGTCTAAGATATGAATATTCTTTATGAAATTAACAGAGGTGATAAGTCTCTGTCTTTTTATTTCTAAGGTGCTTCTTAACCATTGGTCTTAATGTGCATATCATTGATAAAGTCTATGTCACTGAATCAGCAGGAAACACTCAACTATAATAGAAACATAACTACATTCTCAGTGATGGTCAGTGGTACAGCAGCAACAGCTACTGTTTATAATAAGTCACATACTGAAATAAATTTTTCCATTACTTTGTCATTTGCTCTGCAATGATCTTATGAAAAATTCATACTGTTATTTGTCTGCATTTTACTGATGAGAAAACTTGGCTCAGTTCAGCTGCTTATTTGTAGGAAATCAATTCAAACTGAGGTGTGTCGAATGCCAGTACCTAAAGTGCTATTCAAACTTACTTTGTATTATTATAGTAAATGTCATCTTAATTCACAAATGCTTGGACAATGGGGTGTTTGAATTAATTGAACAACTAAATATTTTTAAGTGTCTTTGAATCAGTTTTGACTTATAATGACCCTGTATATGATTTCCAAGGAACAACTTTTGGGTTTGAACTGTTGACCTATGGTTATCTGTTTCATGGATTAACACTTTTCAGACTCAAAATCCTTTGAAATCCAAAACTTACATACTATTTGAGTTTTCTTCTAATTATTAGGCAGACTTAGCATTATACATATCAGCTACAAGTAAAGCAATAAAATAGTTTGACTGATTGTATGATGGGAGAACTGCTTGAAAACTATTTTTCCTTGGGTACTTGAGAGAGAATGGAAGAAAGAAGATGGTGACAAAGGAAGTATGTTTGAGTAGGATAAAGTAAGCTGTAAATGATATCTAAGAGAGGCAGATGGGGAGCAGCTTCACGTAGTGGTACCATTATCAATTACTGCCCAAAACAAGATGAGGGATGAGGTGAAATGAGAGAGTGTGTGGATTAGTGTAAATTATTCATATGTTTACAAGTTAGGTTTTATATTAACCAAGTACTCCATAGCATATAACTGTACTTTCAAAAAACGTTTAAGTATTTTGTAATTTGGGCTATATCATTATGAACATTTTGAATTTTAAATATTTTAACTTTTTAAAAAAACATTTTATTGTGAATTATGTGATAGTTTACGTGGGAGAACAGTTAGCTTTACATTCATCCTATCATATTTCATTATAAATATTTTAACTTTTATTTGTATTAAATACAAATATAGAACACATTCTTCACAGTTATTACATACCTCTGATACCAGAGTTGAAAGAAAGGGATTTTGTTTCCTTTAGATGAGTGCCTTCTGGTCTTGTACATTTAAAAAATACTTAGATTTATGAATCATGAGGAAACCAACTTTTAGGTATCAAAAAGTATTACATTGGTGCTAACATTTTCATGGCATTCTTTTAGCTTTTGTGGGGGGAAAGACTCTTATAACACTGAAATAAAATTTTATAGCTTACTTACAGATCTTGATTTAAACTTGTTACATAATTCTTTTATTAGGAAGTGGCCGTTTTTGTCTTTGATAAAAAACTGATCGACAAATATCAAAAATTTGAAAAAGATCAAATCATTGATACCCTAAAAAGAGGAGTTCAACAGTTAACTCGGCTACGACACCCTCGTCTTCTTACTGTCCAGCATCCTTTGGAAGAATCCAGGTAAATTTTTATAACATTTATGTAGGTGACTTCTTAAATGAACTATTTAACTTAATACTTGAACTGTATGTATAATATATTGTCAGTGAAAATTTTGAATAAACAAGTATTGGGTTCTTATGGAAAATTAGTTACCTCTCTAAGATTTATTTGTGTTGTCTATGTATATGTCTCTTGGTTCCATGGGAGAGAGATGAAACTTTCTGTTACTGTAAAGCTTTACAGCCTCAGAAACCCTATACAGGGTTGCCATGAATCAGAACCAACTCCATGGCACACCACCACCACCACCACCACCATGTGTATGTCTCTTAGTGGAATATTCATAAAGACTTTTTCACACTTGCCATAGGTCTATATCTTATGCTTAGCATTATAATGGTCAAAATCAAAGATGCGCAGGAACTATAGAACACAGTTCCTGCCTGAAAGTCTTTGCTAATTTGCTGAAATTAGCTGTCCTTGTTAAATTGCTCGAATTTCTTGTCTCGTTTTGTTCTTTCAGTATTAGGGCGTTTTTCATTTATGTGTGTGTCTGGCACTATTCTAGACATTTAATTCTCTACTGTGCGCAGCATGTCAGGCAGTAGCCCTCATCTACTTCACGATCTTATTTGTCCTAAGTATGAGTTATGATATGTTGCTGAGGATGACAAGAGAATGAAATTTTGAGTGATTGTAACTGGCGACTTCTGGTGTGGTGCTGTAGGATCAGCACTGGACTGCAAACCACGAGGTCAGCAGTTCAAACTCACCAGCTGCTCCTTGGAAACCCTATACAGGTCATCACTATGAATTGGAACTGACTGGACAGCACTTACCAACAACAGTCATAACTGGAATATAAGTAGGATCTACTCGACAACACCTAACAACAACAAATCATAACTGGACCCTCAAGCCTGTAGTGCTTTTAATTCTTTATGTAGCTGCTCTACTGTTACAAACCTTTTCACAGTACTTATATTTCAAATTGTGTGCCTTTCTTCACATATTGTATTGTTGTTAGGTGCTACCAAGTTGGCTCCAACTCATAGTGACCCTGTGCACAACAGAACAGAACGCTGCCAGGTCCTGTGCCACCCTCACGAAGCACATTGTTGCTACCACTGGGTCATTCTACCTCAGTGGGGATGGGGAATGGCTTCCTTTTTTTTTGTTGGTCCTATACTTTACCAAGCATGATGTCCTTCTCCAGACTCCAGGGACTGGTCCTTCTGTTAACATGTCCATAGCATGTGAGACAGAGTCTCACCATCTTCATTTCTAAAGACAATTCCAAGACAGATCTGTTTGTTCTTATGGCAGTCAATGGTATTTTTATATTCTTCTCCAGCACCATAATTCAAATACATTGATTCTTCTTGAAAAGGTTAACTCTCAAACCAAACCCATTTCCATTCATAGAGACCCTATTGGACAGAGTAGAACTGCCCCATGGGGTTTCCAAGGCTGTAAATATTTACAGAAGCAGACTCTACTACATCTTTCTTCCATGCACAGGCTGGTGGGTTTGAACTGCCAACTTCAGTTAGCAGCCAAACACTTTAACCATGACAACACCAGGCCCCCTCTACTATGCTACCAGGGCTTGCATATTATACCACACCCTCTCTTAATCCAAAGATCTAAATTGTTGCTGTTGTTAAGTGCTGTCGAATTGATTCCAACTCATAACAACCCTGTATAAGGAGCAGCTGGTGGGTTTGAACTGTAGACCTTGTGGTTCCTGGTCCAGTGCTTACCTTAGAGTGCCATGCCAGGATTCTAAATTGTGCTCTGCACAATTTAAGGATAGGTAAGAAGTAGACAAATTGAAGATGGAGGACTTGGAACTGACAGGGTTCCAGGCTTTCCTTCTCGCTTCATCCAACATGGTTTTCCTTCATCTGTTTTATAAAATGGGCTGATACTGGCCATTTTGAATTTGCCATGATTTCTTATGCCGGGAATGACAAATTGAGCATCATCAAAAAGAACTTTGCAAGATCTGTCTTGAAGTATAATACTGTTTATGATAGAATAGTATCAATATGCTACAAGGGAGACCAGTTAATACCACTAATATTCAAATTTATGCACCATCAATTAAACTGATGATGAAATTGGGGAATTCTGTCAACTTCTTCAGTCTGAAATTGATCAAACATGCAATCAAGATGTACTGATAATTACTGGTGATTGGAATGCTAAAGTTGGAAACAGAGGAGAAGGATCTATAGTTGGAAAATAAGACTTTGGTGATCGAAATGATATTGTGGACGTAGCATGATAGAATTTTGCAAGACCAATGACTTGTTCATTGTAATGCCTTTTTTTTTTCTTAAATATTTTATTGTGAATTATGTGATAGTTTACATGGAAGAATATTAGTTTTACATTCATTCTATCATATATCGTCTCATTGCCATGGTTACAATCCCCTCCATGCAATCCTTCCCCGTACCCCCCAAGTCTTCAACACACAGTCGCTCTCCCTCTCTGGATCTAAAGTCTCCAGTTGCTCCATCGCTCCACGTCATCATCTCTGGC
>NW_006408678.1:7522375-7523661 GCF_000296735.1 Chrysochloris asiatica | reverse complement strand
TACAGCCCTCTCCTTCTCTTTCCTGTGTTAAAAAACAGAACAAAAAGCAAACAAGAAAAGGTCAAGGCCTGCTTTTGGGCTTAGTGTCTGTCAGCCGTTTGGTTTTAAGTGGATACTGTCTCTTTAAATTTCGAGGAGATCTATGCACTGCATAGTAGAACCCTCCGAGGGTGGGGCTGGAGTATCCACTAGGTCAGGCACCCCTGTAGTTACTAGAATGGAGGTACGCAGACAGCAAGGGACCAACGAAAAGATACAGAAAAAAAAAAAAAAAAAAAAAGAATGGACACACCTCTATCTCTGCAGCTCTGTTAGGCGTCCGTGGCTGCTCTGATCCTTTCCCCGCTTGGCCACACACAAAATGGCCTGTAATGCCTTTTTTAAACAACATAAAAGATGTTATGTTTTATGTGGACTTCTCCAGATGGGATACACAGAAATCAAATAGACTACATCTTTGGAAGAAACAGTGGAAAAGCTCCCCTTTATTAGCAAAAACAAGGCCAATGGCAGACTGTGTGGAACAGATCATCAGTTGCTCATATGCAAGTTCAGGCTGAAGCTGAAAAAAATTAAAACAAGTCCACAAGAGCCAAAATAATTACCTTGAACGTATCCCACCTCAATTTAGAGATCATTGGAAGAACAGATTAGATGTATTAGACACTAATTACCATAGACCAGAAGAGTTGTGGGATAATATTAAGAATATCAGTCATACAGGAAGAAAGCAAAAAGGTCATTAAGAAGACAAGAAAGAAGGAAAACACCAAAATGGATGTTAGAAGAGACTCTGAAACTTGCTCTCCAGTCTAGAGATGCTAAAGCAAATGGAAGAAATGAGGATATAAAAGAGCTGAGCAGAAAATTTCAAAGGTTCGCTTGAGAAAGCAAACTCAAATATTATAATGAAATGTGTAAAGATCAGGAGTTAGAGAAACAAAAGGGAAGAACATGTTCAGTATTTCTTAAGCTAAAAGTACTGAGGAGAACATTCAAACCTCGACTTGAAATACTGAAGAATTCCATACACAAAATATTGAATGATACAGAAAGCATCATTGTACCAAACAGAGTCACTGTACCAAAAAAATGTGCAACCATTTCAAAAGGTAGCATATGATCAAGAGCCAATGTTACTGAAGGAAGAAGTCCATAGTGCATTGAAGGCATTGGCAAAGAACAAAGCTTCAAAATTTGATGGAATACAAATTGATGTCCATCAACAAACTGAGGCAGCACTGGAGGCACTCACTCAACTATGCCAAAATATTTGGAAGACAGCT